>NC_050523.1:4301190-4378382 GCF_002922805.2 Oryzias melastigma
GGGGGGGGGGGGGGTTATGTAACAGAAATTTAATACCAAAGTCGGAGGTGCACACAAAAAAACCTAAAAATGCTCGGAGGACAGAGACATTTTCAGGAGCTGCGACAGGAAAGTAACCAGGAAACCGTGAGGAAGCTTCTCCACGCGCTTCCTCAGCTGTTCTGTCATGAAAACAAACATCCTGAGTGTCTGAGGAGCGGCACGCGTGAGGGTGAAGAAGACCTACTTTGGCAGATTCTGCAGCTGGTTCTCCCTCAGCTCCAGGATCTGCAGCTTGGCCAACCTGCAAGCAGGAAGCAGTCACGTTTACATCAACAATACGTCCAGTTTTCAGACAGTTTCAGAGGAAATGATGACCCAAACGGATGTTCAAACGCATCAGACTGACGGGTGCCGTCAGCCCATTCGGCCATTTTCCACTCGGTGGTTGAAAGAAAAAGTCCTAAAGGAGGGAATATGTTTGATAAACCGAACATGATGGGAAATTATTTATAGATTATTATTATTATTTATAGATTTATTTATTATTATTATTTATAGAAAAGGGAAAAAACACTATTTTATGATATTTTCTGGATTTTTTATGTCAATTTGACAGGATTGAAGAGTTTTGTGTACTTTTTTTTAAAAGAATTAAGGGATGAACGTGTGGATCTGCAGACTGACATACATTTGTTGAGGTTTCTGCTGTCTGAGAACCACACAGCCATAACATTAAATAAAAAGTTCATACATTTAACATTCATTTTAGATGACTTTCTTTACAGAATCCTATGAGAATAATTCATTTATACTGAATTATTCCATAACGCTGATAATCCTGATCTTCAAACAGTTTGTGCTAACCGACCTGCCGAAGCTGGCTGGTAGGAACTCCAGGTACCCGTCGTTCAGGTAGAGCTGTGTCAGGTTCAGAAGCAGCGTGAAGCCTTCTGGGAGCCTGAAAGCAAAGAAAACCTCAGCACCAGATTTCACCTCTTCTACTGAAAAACGAAGGTGCAGGAGGAGTTGGCTCACTTTGGCATGTGGTTCACACTGGCCTCAACTATTGTCAGGCCTTTGCAGTTCTTGATGCTCTCTGGAAACTCTTGGATACCTGCAGAAAAGGTGTCAGTGTGAGAGCGTCTCACTATAAAGGTGAGATAAATGTGGGGGGATCTGCAGGCAAACCCACAAAACTTCGACTGTAAGACAGAAGACGTGACCAAATCTGAAGGTTTACTTCCTGCCTTTTGTCTGTCATGTTTCACGAGTTTAAAGTTTACTATCCCATTCTGAGAAATCCTCTCAGAGAACCAGGTAAGAAAAAAAAAAAACATGTTCATGATGTTCAGCATACGGCAGGTCTGGACTTGTGCTCTCTTTATCCATCGCATCAGAGGCTTTCAGAAATGCTGCCACGACACATCTGCCAACCCAAACACACCACAACATTTTTTCTCATTTCCAAAACTGCTCCTCCTCTTTGGTCACGTCTTTTATCGACGGACGCCAGCAGGTGTGGGGGCCGTCCTCCAGCTCTTATCTGGATGCCAACGTTTGAGGTGACCACCCTTAGATTCCACGTGGAGGAAGACTTCCTGCTCACCGTTTTTGCTGACATCGAGCTCCCTGAGATTGACGAGGTTGGCGATGGCTGCCGGCAACACTGCAAGGTCATTATCTGGCACGCTCAGTCGGTTGAGTAACTGGCAGTTGAACAGTTGCTGGTGAAAGAGAAAACAACAAGCAGCTCATTTCAGTGAAGCTGTGATCACATATAAAGAGTTTAAGAGGCACTTACTCGACCCATTAGAACGTCTGAACCACTTTAAGTCATTTTGTTTGTGAAGATTAAAACTTAAAGGAGTTCTTTGATGGCGAGGCTCTTTCTAGGGATGTCACAATCTGATTTTTATGGACTCAATACAGAGTCTCGATCAGATACTTTTGTAAAACATTATAAAAATTATTGGATTTAATACAAAAATCCACAACTTCCCCTACTTTTATCTATTGACCTTTCCTTTAAATTTTGATGTTTTTAACATGTTTTAATGGAATTTTTCTGAAAGAACATATATGAAGAAAATAAGGCTTAAAATTACATTTCTGATTATTTCTTTATTTAAATTTTTTTGTAACAGAGGTAGATGAAAAAATGCTGTAGCTGTGATGCAGACGCTGTAACCGTATTGGTATGTCAGTTAAGTTTCTTACCTCAGATTTAGATTTTTTTTACCTGTGGTATCTTGTATTAGAAAAATAAGCAGTTTTTTTTTTAAACCAATTCTGTCCATTGACTGTATATAAGAACTGGACTGAGTGACCCCTCCCCCCTGGCGTTCAAAACAGGAAGTACCTGCTGGCTCCAAGAAGCCAAAATTCCATAGATTTTTATTGAGTAACAAACAGCTATTACTCAGAATCTTTTTGTCAGAATAAATATTCTTGTTCTGTTACTTTTTGTTTTAGTAACAAGTAAATCTGCCTCAGCAGGAGGCTCACATTTGACTCATTGTGCATTTTATTTTGAAAGGAACTTGTATGTCAAAAGTTAAAGTTCTTATTTAAAGAAAATATAACACTGTTGTAATTCAGTTTTTGCTAATAAAAAAAGCTAATTACTATAAATGAATGACTTAATGGTCACAAAAATTAACTTTCTTTTGATCAATAAGTAACTTGACCAAATGTCTCTTTGTGTGTATAGTTTTGACAATATTTTGGTTCTCAAAGATCGGTAGTTTTGTTATTTGCAACAGAGGAAGCAACTGAGAGAATTAAGAGACTTTGTCTTAAACAAATAGAAAGTAGACACGAGGAAAAGTTTAAATCCGCTCAGAAAACAGAGGTTTTATTAAACAGAGAAGGACACAAAAATAAATAAATCTCACTTTAGGGAGTTCCTCGATCTGATTGGCATCGAGGTACAGTTCCTGCAGGGTCTTCTCAAAGCTGAAGATCTCCTTAGGAACAGTCTCCAGGCTACAATGGGAGTAGTCCAGCGATGTCACCACCTCCTCCTCACCGCGCAGGCAGCGGCACGGCACCAGCCGAACGAAAAAGCTCCGCTTGGACATCCTCAGGCACTGCAGAGGGGAAAACGGAGCTTTAGACACTCTGAGGTAAACTTCTGCTGCGAGTATTTACATTCTAGAGGACGGGAAAAACAAACTATTTTGTTTAAAAGCTTAGCCTAATGTCTGGACAAATTTGATGCGACTTAACAGAAATGGCTTCAAAAGTACTAGTCATTGTTTAACCTTATGGAATATTAAGATTTCACAGTAGATTGACGGGAACAAAGCCAGTTAGCAGATGCTTTATTAGGAGGAAAATCATCCGGCTGGAGAGACGTTAAGGAAAACAAGTGGATAAGAAGAGATTTTACCACCAAATCCCATTTATTTACCGAAATGTTAATGTTTTAACGCTGATTTAAACAAACTTTTGTGTGTTCTTTGAATCTTGAGTCAAAGACAATTTCAGATTTATCAACATATTTAAAACATTAATCAAAAACAATATCAGTTTGCTTATGAAACAACCGTTTTCACATAAAGTTTTGATTTAAACTCAACAAAAGGGAAATTTTCCTAATAAAATAATGAATTTCTATTGATTTAAAAGTTTCTGCCTTAAACTTTTTTTCTTTAAATGAGAGTTTGTTGATGGATTTCTTGAATCAAAAGTGCATCTTTAAGGTAAATACTCCATTAGATTCATTAACCATAGCTTGTCAGGAGGTTTAATTTTAAAAGGAACTGCACAGATCACTGCACTTGCTAAAGAGCACTTCAAAAGCACTGGACAAACATGGCTCATGCATGACCAGAGGACATTAAATCGCAACCATGTGTAACTAGTGGTTCAGCTTATTTATGAAGCGGGAACAGCAGAAGACGACTTCTCATATGATTTAAAATTGACCTGATGTCCAAGAAAACTACTGGAAAACGTGAATCAAAACAGACAAACGTGGCTTCTGAGGATGTGAACAAAGTAACAGGATAATGGCGCAACTGTTTTTGTTTCCTCTCAACCATAGGAGCCATCTGTGTGTTTACTCTACGGAATATTAACAGTTCTTTAGTGGAGGGTAGTATTTCTGTTTTATCCTGCTGTAAATATTGCTGCTCCACACACCACTCCATCTCCCGCACATAAACCCACAGATCAATCATCGATTCGCCTTGTCCTTCTGATGTGAAAATACTTATATTTATGGAAATTAAATGAGAAATAAATGCTGAGCTGGAATTCAGCATAGAAAACACTGCAGTGTACCAATAAAATGTGAAGACATATAGAGGCATAGAGGTCTTTAAAGCCCTTTATTAACCTTTTAATTATTGTCATACTGTCAATTTTAATAGTTTTTTATTTCTACTTTATTCCTTAAACTGTATTTTTTTTTTCTTGTGTTGATGCCTTTCAGTCCAAGTCTCCCTCGAATGAAGAATATTGATTTAACTTCCAAATGAAGATCCTTTGTTAAATTCTTCAAATATTTGCACACAAAAAAAGTCAATTTTTAATGGTCTCATCTACAATAGTGCGCTCACGGGGCGGTGGGCAAAAACCGACATATACCCAGATACATAAACTATACCATGGTGGTTTGGTTGCGTGTGCTGGTGCAACATTGAGTCATTCATTTCAAAATTGTGGCCACACTGGAATGTAGCACCACAATACAGACAGGCACAAGAGCCTATTTCCCACACTGCCACGTTAGAATCACATGTTTGTGTGGTAAACATCAATTCTGAGGAAATCTACCAATACCAGGCAATCCATACTAATACTAGAGGATGTCTGATACCCAAGCCTCGTTTCCACTGAGTGGGCCAGTCCAATATTTCGAACTTTTTCATTGTAAAATGGACCCATCTTGGGGGCCTCCATTGGTTGTAGGTCTATTGAAAAGCGAAGGGACGTTATAGCCACCCACTGATTGGCAGAAAGTGGTGATAACATTTGAAAGCACCAATATAGTGCTCATTTAAGGGGCC
This sequence comes from Oryzias melastigma, assembly GCF_002922805.2. Classification (NCBI taxonomy): domain Eukaryota; kingdom Metazoa; phylum Chordata; class Actinopteri; order Beloniformes; family Adrianichthyidae; genus Oryzias; species Oryzias melastigma. Next base: position 4,306,188 of record NC_050523.1, read on the forward strand.
ATATCATGAAAATTCTACTTTTTGAAGTTTTAAGTGTATTATACTGTTCATTCCTCTCTATAAAGAACCCCAAAGGATTAAAAATAATCCTCTAAAACCTGCGCTGTCTGCAGCAGCTCCTCCCATACCCATGAAAATGAGCGTATTACTTCCGGGTAGGAAAAAAAAGCGTACGAAAAATAACAAATATTTCATAGATAATTTGTTTTTTAGTGTTCCAAAGGTAATTTAAGATCATATATATGGATATAGCTCACTCTGAAAGGTTTAAGAAAATCATGGTATGGCTCCTTTAAGCTAACGTTTCCAGCGCCCGCAATCTTCCTTCGAACAACATTAAATTTCTGTTATACACGATGTACAAAAAGTAATGCACGAAAAAGACAAACTGCTAAATGACCTCCATTGTTGTTGCTTTTCTAGCCGTTGCACAACAATGACACAATAACACGGTAGTGGTCTACACGTGAAAACAAACCGCTCAGTGGGAACGAGGCGTAACTAAGTGGGAATGGTTGTCAGAATTAACTGAGCCGTGCCATACCGGTAATCTAAACTCTCTCTTCAGAGCTCAGGCACAACTAAATCCTAAAACTGTCAAGCAGAACTACAACACACACATTGCGTCTTCTGCCTAGAACTCAAAACAGCTTGGTACAGCATCAAAAGTAAAAAAAACAAAATAAAAACACAAATAATCCTGTTTCCTTTAAAGGAGCACACATATTTCCTCACTGTAGCTATTTTCTTAAGAACCATTTCTACAGTGTTTATTTCCATCTTCTAATTTATTCATTGACAGTAGAGATGGGAGACAAAATTCAAAATGTGAATTCAAATTAATTTAAAATATTAAAAACAAATTCCATCTGTCTATTTGACACAAAAGTAATTATTTAGTAATTCTGGTTGCATTCTCGCTCCAAGATCACTCAAACAGTCCAACAAGTAGGTAAAAACAGACGAGATAGAATGACTTTGATCAAGACAAACACCTTCCAAATGCCACAACAAGGAGGTCTGTAGCAGATTCGAGATTTTTTGTGTCAACAAGACAATCCACAAACTGCTCAATGAAACGCACAAACATTTGCAGATGAACTTCAGAATCTACAGCACTAAGAATTCTCCTGATTGAACGTTGGTCATGATTTTCATAGTGATGTAATTGTGACTTTACCCACAATGACAGGAGTAAGCATCACCTCAAATGTATCAGTGGTTTTCGAGCACAGATGGTAAACGTTTTTTTATGTAACCGGTGAGTAGCCTTCCAAAAAAGTTTGTCTATCCCCAACTAAAATCATAAAATCAGTTCTTTCTTTTTCAGCACCAAAACAAACCACAAGTTCATGTGTATATTGTAGAGTTGCACAGTGGCACCCACGCTCAGGCTCCAACCATGACAGACATCGTGACTGCTAGCCAACGTTATGAGCAAACATTTATGCTCTGGCACGTTTGGGGCTGAGATGGGAATCGTCAGACACTAGACACATACATGAATCAAAACTGGGGTTACGGCACAGGAGTTCAACAAATACAGTGCACGACGTGGAATGTGCCGTGGTCAACAGAGGCTTTGTTCTTTGTAGCGTTTAGAGAATGCGGCTTCTCTTCCTCCCCCTTGTCTTAACCTGAGTGCTGCCAAACTGCATAATCTCAGGGTACCTCTTTCATTGTATCTTGAGTTGTAAAACTGTGATAACATTCATCTGAGAGCAGAAACCATAAAACATTCTACAAAAAGTTACTCAAACTCTGATTTACTAGACATACTGTATGTTTTTGTATGTACTTTCATAGTATTACAAATATGCACCACAATCTGTCTAAAGTTATCTCATGTAATTCCTCAAACGCATGAATATTGAGCTCATTTATGCCCTCGACCACACTTATGAAGTATGCGCAATGAGAGGGCTGTCAGCCTCCCACGCAACCTTTGCCATAGAAGCAGACAGCTTGTGTATAAATACTCTGGGTAATCGGGTTTATCACCAGAGGGTCTGACACAGAGCTTGGCTCCATTTACCCAGAGAAAGGAGAACTGAGCATATGGATGACGCAGGCATTTCAGAATGAAAAGAGAGGAGGGGAGGCTGGAAGCAAAGGAGAGAAATGCACATAAATGGTGTAGTTGAGGGTTATCATGAGAAAAAAAAAAAAAAGCAATCAGGAGGAAAAACAGAAGCTGTCATGAGAAAATATGTGGGGTATCTTTTAGAGACAGAAAAGTCAAACAGTTGAAAATGTCACCTTAGGAAGGAAATATCAAAAAATGCATAGGGTTGGATGTCTTAAGCCTTTGTCACAACTAAACCTATGTGGGGATATGAGCCGTCTGTGGGCAAAAATTGGACATACCTGTGTAGGACGTACAAAGTTTGTTGACCACTCTATGAACTTGTAGAGAGAAAATGTTGGGCATTTATGCCCCCTCATATCTTGTGTACTGTGCAAGGAATCCATAAATTGGTGTTCAGGTGATGGATGTGGCCTACTAGTGGACTGTTAGACAATCAGAGTGTAGTTTGTGAAGGCATCCTACGGGCATCCAATGGGCACCTACGTGTCACGTACACGGCATTCATGCGCAGTCAGTAAGGAGCCAATACTCGAATCTTAGAACAAGGCTGGCTAACTGTGGTCCTCAAGAGCATCAACGCAGCCTGTTTTCCAGTTCTTCCTGACATGCTTGCTGCTGATTGGCTGACTCAAGTGATTCCACATCCTGATTGATTGAACACACTTGATTTAGGTTGTAAGCATCAAGCAGTCCAAGGAGAGCAGGAAATGATGTTGAGGCTCTCGTGGAACAGGGTTGGCCACCCTTGGACTAGACTGTGGCAAGAGGGTGCCATAAGACAGCATCACCCATACGTCGTAAGTGCACAGTTTACATCACCGTTACAAATACTTCACAGAACACTTTTCACACTCACAGCAATCGTTTATACAAGTGTGGTGGCCAAAAACAGTCTGAATGGAACTCCAAGACAAAACTATGCTACTCTAGAGATGCAGCCGCTTCACTCCATGACCCTCAATGGACTCGGAAGTTGCTGTCACCTTTACAGTTTAGAAACCGATAAAATATTAGAAACAATATTTTTTTTCTTCTTCAATATGAAAGTAAACAGGTCTCTCTGCCTTTCAGAAGAACACGCAGGATAAAAAAAAACTCTAAGTTGTTCGAACACACCCAGTGAGGTCATGAAGTAGCAAAGAACTCAAAAGTAGCCTGTCAATCAAAAAGCATTTTAAATTAAAAAAGCAAATTAAAAAATCCCAACAGGTTTGTTGCATATACAGAGGATCAAAAAAAGGATTTGTCAGTCAGGATTATTTAGATGACTTTATACTATAATGTTTGTCATAGAAAACTTTGACAGTGAGAAATAGAATGAAGAGAATAACAATGTATGATATTTTTTAAAGAAAATTCTGTTGAGAAGTTCAGTTGTTTTACTTTACAATGAATTGGAGCCATCTTGTAATTTAACAAACTATTACCTACCTGGTGAACTGATCTGGATCTAGTTACTTTTGTTTTCAAATTTGCCTAAAAAAGTCAAAGTTTGGCTTAAGATTTTTCCCTAAGTTTTGTAATATTTCTTAAAAATAAAAAGAATCCTTGATTCAAACCATAATTTGCTTGTGAAGTTAAGACTTGTTTGTTTTCCAGGATGTATACTCATCAAATTAACATTTTTTAACAGGTTTTCTGAAACTGTTGCCAGAACAGAATTTGAACCATGAATGTATTGCAGCACATTTAGAGAATTTTTGCATTTTTGTTTCAGTAGAAGCTTGAATGGAGAATACATCAGCAATGTTCATGATGTGACTAACTTTACGGAACATTCTTCTTTACAAAGTTAAATCAAAGACCAGAACAGTTCATCAGCACAGTCAATGTTTTTAGCTACCAAATTCTGATGCCTTAGCAGGTGACTGCACTAAAAAACTGCACTCTCCACCACAAACATGTAACGGATCAGCAATCTGCAAATGTGAGACGGACATTCGCTTCCTCGTGAAGTACATTGTGCATTTTGGTTGATAAGCTGAACCCTCAGCTAAAGACGGTGGTATTTTCTTTCACATTTTTTCCAAATCTGCAAAGAAATCCAACATTTCTGTTTTTTCTTTTCCATCTCTGAAATCCCAAACGATGTTTGAGTGACTTGAGGGTTTCTGTAGATGACAGAGAAGCTATTAAATGAACCGCTGGAAAGTTTTTGAAAAAACTAACTGTCATCACAGACTGTGGTCTTTCCATCAAAGCGCCAATAAGCTTTGTGTAGACGAAAACACTAGAAAAGTCAAACTAAGTGATCCTCTTAACTCCGTCTGTTTTGTTTTGGTAAAGGCAAAGATGGACTCCTTAAACTCAAATACCAGACAAAAAAGAAAAGTGCAGAAAGTTTTGACAGGTTTTTATTTATTTGGGTGAAAAAGAAACAGCTTGTTCACAATGTTTAGCAAAGTGCAACGAAAACTAGTCCAAAGTCAGTCCAGATTGTGTTTAAGGTGTGTATTCAGACTGGAAAAAGATCAATCAGTCGGACTGTTGGTTAAGACCGAGCCCGGTTAATTTGGTTGAGATCGAGTCCCGAACTTTATGTTTGCTCTGTAGTCAGACTGCTGTCAAACGGACATTTCTGGTTTGAACTAAAGCATGTAAACAAAACCACGTGACTAAAGATCTCTTCAGTCATTGGCCAGGAATTACAAGGGCGGGGCAAAGTAATGAGAGAGAGAATAATAGAAGTGCTACGATTTGCTGTTCTTGTCGGGATAGTTCACTTACTCAAACTTTATACTTCACTGACCAATTTTGAACGTCTGCATCAACATACAGACGGCTATGACGGCTAAGAAGTTACGCCGATAAATGTTTGTCATATTGATTGTTGGGAAACGGTGTGAGTTGCAATGTATATCATGTTAAAAGTTGTTTTAATGAGCCTACATTCATCAGACCACATGTCAATGAGTTGTTTCATCGTTGCTCCGCTACACCGTTTCATCCCATAATGCCCAGCAATGGTGGCCATTTTGGTCCAGTTGCTCCTTTCCGAGCATATAGCCTATTCACTTTAGACGGATTAAACTCAGAGTGATTGGAAACAAACAGAGCACCTAAAAAGATGGACCCAAGAGCGGTTCCTGGTCCCGGACCAGGGTCTACTTGAGTGTATTCAGACAAAGTTGTTCCAGATTATCGGGGGAAACAAACTCTGGTTCAATTTAAAGCCGCACTTCCACTGAGCGGTCCGAGCCGGTAGGGAGTGGTATGGGTTCCACAGTTAAACCTCGATTCCACTGCACAGTTTGTTTTCACGGCACGTGTAGGGTGTAGACCGCTAGCGTGTCATTGTGTCATTGTAAAGCGACAACTAGAAAAGCAACAACGATGGAGGTCATCCAGCAGCTTGGCTTTTTTTTTGTGCTTTACTTTTGGTACATTGTGCATGACAGAAATTTAATGTTGTTTGAAAGAAGATTGCAGGCGGCTGAGATGAATACCGCAGAATGCTAACAAACTAGCATTATATAAGCACTTTCTAATGTCATCCCTTTCTGCCAATCAACTGGTGGCTCGCCATTCCACTTTTCAGTGGACCTACAACTGATCGGGGGCTCTTCAGAGGTACAAATTGGAACTATTTAATGGGTCCATTTTACAAAGGAAACGCTGAAAATACTGAACCGGACTGTACCGCTCAGTGGAGACTTAACCAAACGTTTTACCCATGCTGTTTTAGACACTTCACTGAAAGGAGCCAACTGTCAAAAGTTACTTGAGTGCATGTAAATGCAGCCACAGTGACCTTTCAGTGACTCAACCCAAAGGAAGAAGAGTCTTCGGCTAAGTTACCCTCAAACACTTGATCTTTTACAACAACAAAATCGGCACAGAAGACAGAGAAAGAAAAACTGCTGATAATGAATTTCAAACAAAACAGTTTCCTCCTCAAGTGAACAAACTTTATGGGTTACCAGATCAACAGCCTTTATGCAAAGTCATAAAGGCTTTCAGATCCGTCTATAGACTGCAGCACATTTAGTAGTGTAAGCTCCAAGAGTGAAACTTAAAAGGTTTAAAGGCCCAGAAAAGTTGTAAAGCCGAGAGCTTTATTAACTATTGATACAAGAAATATAGGTTCAAATTTGCTGAAAATCTGTTTATTTAAAAAAAATCATCCAAATTGCCAATAATTGCGTCCAAACTACAGAATAGATTTGATAAAACCAGTTTTGCTTGGTCATGAAAAGCAATTTTTGCATAACTAGTGACTAAGACATAACAATGTGGAACTTTCTGGACGAAAATAAAATATTCTGACATTAAGCACAAACAGAAAAGCTGTTTTTGCCTGAAAAGAATTGCGATTTGCTAAATCCAGTCCATTTTTTAATTAATCCGAAGCACAGAGCTTTAAAATACTTCTGTGCAGCTGACGCATTTATCAAAAATATGTTGGTAAAACAAAAAAAAAGTTCATGTGCAGCATAATCATTTGATACAACCTTTACTTTTGCTTATCCATCTGCAGCTTACCTCCACATAAAATGAAGACAAATAGCCTGAATAACTGCCAGCCCCAGTCTGAACATTTGAAGCAACCCCGGATAGTACTCTGAAAGGCAGCATGGTAGTGATGATAACTGCACATAAATGCATCCTCTGACCTACATGTAACCGGAATGATCACACAGCTTCTGATTTACAAAGCAAGGAAATTCAAGACATGCAACAGAGCTTCCGAGCGTCTTAAGCTCTGATCAGAGATTTTCCTTCTTAGCCTACTTCTTCAAGCAAAACATCATTAAGCAGTGAAATAGTAAAAAGCGGAAACCCAACTAATAAAACGCCAAGAGCTTAAAATGCTCTTGTGGCCTTTTCTGGATAAAATGTGCTGTTTGACAACACAGTGAGTTACAAATATTTTAACCAACTATGTGGTCAATACAACTGGCCAAAAGTGGAAACAGTTCAGATGCCAGTGGTGCTGGATGTGTTAAAGCTGAATTGGACTTGAATAAAACTAGAGAGTGGCGTAAAGGAAGCTTACTTGACATTTTTATGATGTTCCGTAAGGTGACTATACAAGCCTAAAGAGATCTGCAAGACACACCTTAAGATGTGTCAGATTCTCTCAAAGGTCCTCTACAGACCCGGACAACCCAAACCTAGCAGCACACAAAATTGAAACTCAAAGCTTTTTAATTGAAAATCCTAAAAATAAAAGAAGTTTTGACAGAACTATTTGGAATCAAATACAGTATACATCCTTCGGAAAAACAGATTTTCTAAACCACCTTAAAGTCCCAATCAAAAATCCACAACCTCAATATCTTAAAAAGTCATTTTTCATGTTGATCTGAAGCCTCTGGTTCCAAAATCTCCGCTTAGGGGGCGTGGCTTTTGGAGCCCTGATCCCCACTGTCTGATTATGATTGGATCATGGACCGAACTTCCTCCAAAAGCTTAATTCTTTTTCTTTCCAGTTCACCAAAGATCCTCTCAGCTAATTCTCCAATGTTTATGGACGTTGCAGTGATCTATACATTCAATCCATTGGTTTCTCAGAGTAAGTATTGCATTAAACTCAGACAAAAAATCCAGTGACGGCTGATTTGACCACAGAAATGCGAACGGCGGCCCATTTGACAGCAGTCAATGGGAAGATGCCATCTTTTCTTTACTGACACCTGAACTAGACACGCTAGCCGGGCAAGATGGAGAGTTTAGTGCATGTGCAGCAGAGCTGTCATTAATTCAAACAGAGTCTGTCTGTGACAGTTTGATTGACAGCGATTTAAAAAGGAGAAATACGCGGAAATGCACAAAAGAAATGATTTGTTGTCACATTTGTTCTCTTTCATAAGAAAATGCCACACATACAAAACTCTAAAAACAGGATTTTCAATGGCGAGGATGAAAATAAATGCATTCCTTTTACCCTGAACAGCTGATCGCAGAGGATGAAGCTCATTAGTAAGCATTGAAAATCAGCTGTTCCTCACGTTACCACCATCTGTAATACAATGACAGCACACTTTGCGCACAAAGGAATGTTCCATAAAATTACAAAACATTCTTTTAAATAATGACACTCATGAAGCCGAAGTTGGTCACATTAGTCAAAGTTTTCTTGCTCAAGAACAGTGCGAGTGCCCTGAAACAGAGGCTGTACTTGTTCATACATTTCAAAAATGTGTGGGATTGCGTGAATTGCGGGCATGTGACTCTGCAGCCTAGCAATGAACCTTGGAGCGAATGGAGTGAATGAAACAGTCCAGAGGGCGAGCCACTCAGATTCCTTCTTCATTCTCCTCCTCAGCCAGAAAAAACGTTTTCTCTTACGAGTCTCTGTAATTCAAGCGCCTCCTGGGTCGGGCCTAATGGTAGAGAAGTTTTGGTCAAGGGGTAGAACAGACCCTTTATACTAGAACCACCAGGATTTTAATTCCCCCCTTGAACCACCAAGGGAACATTTTTACTCCTTGGAAAAGCAAAGTAGTTTTAACAAGCTCCTTCTAGAAAGTAATAGTAAATCTTAATCCAAAAAAAAAAAGACCGTATGAGACATTATTGTTGATGTAAGGATACAAGTATTGACAGATTTTAAAATAAATATTTATATAAATCAACATAAGCATTAATAACTCAACTCATTTACAGTAAAGTGAATTAAAAGTGTGAAACAAAACAGTGTATTCTTAACTGAAGTGATAGAATGAATGAGAAATGGACTGATGTGGCAAATGGAATAAAGTAAATGTAACCATGACAACCAGCAGTCGCAAAAGCTAAGCAAAATTTGTTCTTTTAGATTTACAAAAAAAAAAAAAGTTATAAGGGTCTTTTTTTAGATGTCACACTTGTAAAACATCTTTATTGAGACTATTTTAGTTAGAATTATTGAGTTTTTAACAGCGTAACAGGAAACCACCTCAGTGGCCTAATAAAGAAGATTCAAATCCATGGTGGAGTCAAACCAAGGACTCTAAAAATGCTACTGAAAGCTTCACTACGTGATTTGGCAATAAGGGGTTAGATTGGGGGGGCACAGCTGTGTCCGTCTCCCCCAGGAGATGGGTCAATTGAGAACAAATTTCAAGCACTCGGGTGTGTGACAACCATTGAGATTTAGCTTTAACTAAAAGGGAAGTCATAGACAGTTGAGTGTGCATAGTAACTACATTTGCTGCTAAACTCCCAATGTGGACAAAGTAAAAGTTTGAATGAAAGATGAATGAGAAAAAAAACAAAACTAATTAATCTTTCTATAAGGTATTCGAAAACATTTTTGGCTTTAAATGTATGGAAAACAAATTCAAATTATTTATAACCAAATAAATAAATCTTTGTAACGTCTGTTACTGCTAATGTTTATGGCTGTGTTTCCATTGACTATAAAATTGTGCACCAATTGGATTCGCCATAATAAATTTGCCTAATGGAAAACAATTTTGAAAAAACTCACATTTATGAAAAAAAATTGCACTTGTAGGAGGTGATTTTTGAGTTGTATCAAAATTGACTTATTTTGTAAAACTACAATGGAAGCATGAATTAAATGGGTCATGTGACCAACAACCTGAGAGCATAGTTAGCCGAGTGGGCGCCACAAGAGGTCCCACAGCATCACACAGCTCATCAAAAGTTAAGTGCGTCATGTGGAATTGTTGGATCCACAGCTCCTCTGTCAAATCACCAACCAGAATTGACCAAAATCTCTTAGCCCCTCCCAAAGTAGCTTACCGCTCCATGGCCTGAACAAGACGCAGACGTCTCCTTTGATAGAAGATGATGAGCGCTAGCAGTGGCAGACATTTGAATATAAATCACGTGCGTTGTTTTTTTTTAATTCACATAATTTTGATTTAATAGAAACAGTGTAACTATGAAATTGCATTTCTTTTTATACGTTTCTAGAATTTCGCTAAAGTTTTGCAAATGTGTGTCATGGAAACGCAGCATGAATGACTGAAATGAGTGCATCCTTTGACAGTGGTGAACAGCTTGTGTTATTTATAGGACTCATCTGGTTGATATGGCAGAATGTGATTAGGATGCAATGACTCGTGTTTTATGAGAACAGATTTTGATCCAGATTGTGTGGCCTGTAAAAGGATTGGTGGACCGCAGCAGAAATTTTACATTACGGATTATGGCAACAATAACAGTGCATTAAGAAAAAGACACACGATTGCCCTCTTAACTAATGCTGTTGCCTCTGTGTGAAGAAAGAACAAAAAGCCATTAACGAATAAACCAAAACATCCAAAGAAAGTCACAATTTATTCCCTAAAAATAATGGTACGATTCAAAGGGATTTTAACACAAATCCCAAAACTGGAGATCTTGGTTGAAGGTCTGCACAAAAAGGTGTAGGATTGGTACTAGGGATGGGCGATATAACGATGCCAGTATCGGTATCGGATGATATTTTCATAATTAGTTTATCAGTATTGGACAAATACTAAAAAAAATCCACATAAATATTTGTCTCCAATAGGCACTTGGAAGCTTCTGTTTACAGTCAGTCAGTCATTGTTCTGACTGTTTTCATGTATATTTTATATTTGATGGGGATACATGTTCTTAATAGATTCCTGGCAATGAAAAGTTTATTTACAGTTACGTCCAATAGTCAATAAATGGTTTCAATTACTGTTATGTTTAATGCCAATAAATGTTTTCAGATATATTTTCACATTTTAAAGTGATACTTGTTCTTATGAGATCCCTGACAATACGTTAAAAAAGTCAATTATAATGTGATTTTAAAGCAAAAGAAAAGTTGTGCATTTCTAACCAAGAAATAAAAAGAAAATCTAAACTTTGTGTTTTGTGGACACTTAAATAACGTTGGCTATCGACCACAGTTGCAGAAAAAATATTGTTTTTTTTATATCGGCCAGAAAAAATGATATTAGCTCAACCCTAATTGGTATAAAAAATATCAGTTACAAAAAACACACCTCAAACTAATGAATGTTCTTCAGTTTTACTCTAACAAATCAAAGCATCTCTTTCACGGCCCAAATGTACATTTTTCTTTAGCTTGTACGTTTCATTTAATGAGTTGTATTATTATAAGAACTCTGACTTTTCATGTAAACGAAGTTGAATAGAAGTCAACTTTGAGCCTTGAGTGGATTAAATTGGCCTTATTTGGAACTGAACAGCTTTAGTGCTGATTTAGTTTTTGGTAATTTACCAAAAGTGTAACGTTTGTCTGGATTTTAAAAAGATGAGATGTTCAAAAAGAAACTGAAAGAGTTTTATTGGCTCAGATATGCAATTCATCAAAACAGGGAGTAGAGCAATCTCTGCACGAGCAGGACCAGACGGGGGCCTGAAACGCTGCTTGTGTTAGATAAGGAGTGATGGGTGAAGGACAACAGGTGGCTTAAGGGTAGAAGCAGAAGGATGACTGAATCCAGAGGAAATAAATGAAATATGGCGGCTGCTGGAGAATGGGTTCTTAAGTGGAGAGGACAGGTGGTTTTGCTTGGTGCGCCTTAATTAGTCAAAGATAATCCATCCGGAGAAATCCAAACAAAAATAAATTTAATAATTTCACATCCAAAGTCCTAATATGGTGAGGTCAGGGCAGAAATTAAAACATGCTGGATGCATAAGACAGGAGAACAATCTCACACCAGGAAACGTATTAAACTAAGAAGTTAATAATTACTAGTAAGAGGGAAGCAGTGGGGGACAGTCATGACAAAAAAGAGGATTTTTGAGCTTTTACTTGGTGTTAAAGTATTACCCAAAGACAGAAATATTAGAAGGACTGTTGAAATTCAGTGTTTTGCACCCTTAACTATAGATTTTTAAGTTGTATGTTACTTTAATAGCAAAACTACCATCTTCAAGCTATTTTCAGACACACTTTTCTTTATTTTACACAATTTCTGTCCGCTTACAGACTAAAATTCTATACTGGAATTCTAAATTTATTATGTGGCTTAGAGTTTTACAAACAATAATCAACCTAGAAACATTCAATGAAACAAATTTGAACTTTCTGGACACATAAAAACATAAACTGTTTTAATTCAAATGGTTTATTTTTATTATTAACGCTAGAGATTTTCTTGCAAGGCGGAAGCCTTTCTTAGGAAGAGAAAATTTGAGCAGTATCACAATCCACTGCAGCTGGCACAACACAAGTGGTTCTACTTTTTAATAATACAGTGGGATATTGGGTTAAAACAACAGAGCAGCAGCTAAGCCACACAGAGCTATGTGTATACTGTCCAAACAGGAAACACAAAGACCGACACATAAGCTCTTTTTTTTGGTTACAACTGCTTGCAGCATTCATTTTCCCTAAAAATACCAGATTCCCAAAAAAAGGGGGAAAAAAAGACTTAATTCCTGCAAAAGTTAAGTAACAGAGGCTGAAACGGAGCTGAATCAGGTAGAAAGGCGAGCCTGTTTTTAGTATCACTCACAGGGAATGCAGCCAAGCGGAACCTGAAGTTCCAGTTTTGTTCTCACCAGTAAGCTCTGGTCTCAGTGGTCTGGTGCGACTCAGAACAAAACCAACACTGTTTTCTTTGACTATGTGGTGAAATGAGGGCGAGTAATCCGATCTGCGTCCAACTGCTTTTTACAGCATCTTTCCGATTTCTTTTTCTGAAACCGGAGACTCTGGATAAATACACTCTTCAGAAGGACTTCACATTTTTAAACAAGCTTGATTTTTGGATGTAAACAGATGGACATTATTCTCAGTGAGCCAGTTTGATTTTTAGAAGAAAGTTAGCCGACTGTTCTGTGACACAAAAACCCTGGGCGCTTCAACCCTATCTTTTTACTTCCCTTTGTTAGTCAAACTATTGTTCAAGACCCGTAGCAAGAACTGTTGAAGCATCAGTTATGTCAGCAGAATGTGGTTATACGTGTAATACTCTTAATATTCTGTCTAAAAAAGCTCACCGATTTTTCTGTTCAAATCCCATTTTTGATTTGTTTTGGAAAGTAGTGTTTTTGCAGTATAAATGAAGGTGAAATAAATGTACTATATGAGCAAAAAGTGAAGTCTGGCATGGAAAAAGTTGTGGTTGGTCCCTCTAGGAGGTGTCAATGCGTTGCGTGGTAACTTTGTTGTAGTGTGACACGCAGTGTCTGCAGATTGGATGTGAGCTTTCAGCGAAAATAAATGTGGTCGGAATCCAGGGTAAAGAAGCCGTCTTACGTTTACAGTCATCAGTAGCTGATACTCTGTCTGGTGAGCGTAGGAGCTAGTCTTAGCATCCTTGTTCCTCGCCGTTCAAGACAACAGATAAAAACTGAGGCTATGAAGTCATTTGTTGACCAAAAATGGTAAAACTAAAAAGTTAATTCAACAACATCATGATTGATTCAAACAGTTTGATTCGGACAAGAGGAGATTGATAGTTTGAATCAAGGACATACACGATTCATTCAAGTTTGAGATGCCCTTCATAATTACTCTAATCTTTAGACGCTTTTGGGCCAGAGGTAAATCATCGCTGCCTTGTTTTCAGTTAGTTTGGGTTTTGCTCTTAGAGATCCCCTAAAGGCAAACGTGGTAGCACAAATAAAGTCTCTGCTGAGTCACTAAACATCACAATCATGAATGAAAAAGAGTCTCCAGACTTGTAAAGATTCTTGAATATTAATCTTAGCTGTGAGCTATTTAAGTATTGATAGCGGTAGATAAGATTAAACCTAATTTCCTTCTTATCATGAAGTATTTCTGAATCATAATTAAACGACAGTAAGTAAAGGATCGCTGCATAGCATCAGAAATACAGAATCATCCACCATCAAACCACAGGAAAAGGCCGTAAATAACAGCGACGTTCAATTTAGCAGCCAATGTGAGCCCTGACTGATGGCGTCAAGGTGAATTATGCAAGCTTCCTGATCAAAACCTCAGTCTGAATCTTACGTACCTGCTTTTGTCTCTGAAAACCACTTCCTGGCTAAATGAAGACTGACAACAGTTCTGCTGAGACGTGGGGTAAGCTCACCATGGTTGTCAAGCTGATTTACAGGATAAAACGTTTCGTTTTTCAACTGTTCTCTGATTAAAAATAATAAAATAAAGCAAGAATTTGTACACATTTAAATAACTTCCTTTAAAAGAACATCATTAGTACTCACAAAAAACATTTATTCATAGACAAAGATGGCTGAAAGGCCCATCTAAAGACTGCTTTAGGAGACACTCACTCAGCTTCTAGCCTGATAGTTAATATTTAAAAAAACAAAATGTTGACCTTAAATTGAACAACTTTAACTTCAGACAGCTTCAAACATCCCAACTATCCCGCTGGGCACCACTTTAAAACACACTTGTTTACCAGCTGCAAAGGATTAAAAGCTTAGACATCATTTAGTTCACATAAAATGAGACATTTTTGAAGGGTAGTTAAATTTATGCGTAAACACCAAACCAGGACAAAGAAATTCCTTAGTAACATTCTACTGTTCATTACCTTCTTAGGGAAATGAGATCCGGTTAATTATCGATGACTGCTCACATCGTACTATCGATTTACTTAAAACTTTATTTTATTGAATTTTGACACTTTTATATTTATACGTTTTTTTTTACTTTGTTAAGCTTCTGTTTATCCTATTCTGTTTCTAATGCTAGATATTGACTCTTAAATGCAGCAAAAATGAAGAACAGTAACTTTAGAAGCTAATTTAAAAAGGAAAATTTTGATTCTCAATAAATGTAAATATGTAATATTTAATCTTTTACTGTGACGCCACATTTCCTTGGTCAAATATTTGGTCAAGTAAAATTCAACGCAACAAATCTGTATCAATAGAAGACAAGAACGGGACAACTTTTACCCAAATCCTTTTCTCAAGATAACAAGTTAATAAGGCGTCATCTCGAGAAAACCAATGATTTTTTTTTTTGGATAATAACTTTAACAAAAGAAACTTTGTTTTTCATTGGATATCTCTGCTTTCTGCTAATTTTCTCAAATTGTTTGCACTATTTGCGCCTCAATAATGACTGATTTTTGAGTGTGAACCCGTCACTATAGATGATGTTTGTGCGTTTGTTCCTGGTCGTTTTGTTTTTACACATTTCTGTTAAAATAACGAGCACCACCATTTGAGGTTTTTCTAAAATTATACATTTTTAGGTCGTTATTTTGAGAAAATCGTCATCTTCGGAATTCATTTACTTGAATGAAAACAGCCCTGCGACAGACTGGCGACCTGTCCAGGGTGAACCCCGCCTTCGCCCATCAGTAGCCGGGACAGGCTCCGGCACCCCCGCGACCCCGAAAGGGAAGAAGCGGTCAAGAAGATGGATGGATGGATGAAAACAAAGCTTACAGATTAGCACTAAAGTGCAACGGTTGGACTTCAATCGCCACAAAATCCTAATCCACAATAACTGCTCATTTTATAACCAAAGACTAGCAGCTAAAAACTCCTCCAAACTCAAATGATGACAGGAAGCCACACTAATAATCATTTCATAATCGAATAATAGCCTCTTGAATCGTCAGAGGTTTCCACCTCTAGTGTTGACGGTCTTGGAGGGACCCTAACTCTTCAACCGTTTTTTCCAACAGATAATGAAGCTGAGAAATGTAGCTTTACAGTAGCAACTAACAATCAATTGATTCTGCAGCAGAGAAAAACAACCAAGCACATGTCGGCCCAAAACTAATTTCTTAGCTCCACAATCTGTTGGAATTACGTTAACTGCGTAAATAGTTGAAGCGTTATCATTGTTCGACAGCTGTGTGTTATGTCAAATTTAGGATGAAGAAAACAAGGCAGTAAAGCTTGTTGTGACCTTACCCTATCCTATAGAATAAAAAAAAAACTAAATCAACGTTGGACACAAAAGCTACACGACTTTCAAAACCTTGATCACAATAAAGTGAATAAAAAACGTTGAAAACGTTTCACAAAAAAAGGAAACTTTTAATGACTGGGTCTGAAATGTGTATCTTCTCCAGTAAATGGTGATTGTTTGAGGCATCTGCTCGTTTATTTTGTGCATCTGTCCACATAAGTCAGAAAGACAGAGGGAATCATTGGCCAAATCTCGATAACCAAGTGAGACACATTTAGGTCAAAACCGATCCCCCATGAATAAATGTTACATTTTTTCAATGTCCATCTCACAGACAACTGAAACGGCTCATATTTGCTCTCCCCAAGTCGTCAAGTCATTACAGGAAATTCATCAGGAGCAGAAAAATAAAACAAACTACAATACTGGAAATAATATGTTATGTAGGTAATGACTAAATGTTATTGATACGTCAATTAGAGCTTGACATTAATAACAAGAAAAAACAAAAACATTATTTTGAACAATCTTAATTGTAATATAAAGACAAGTCCGTGGGTTTATAGTGGCTTTCTTTCCACTGTCAACACTTGATCATATAAGCATTGTGACGATCCACGTACAGCAAGGTGACATAAAAGGAAAAACATTTATGCCAAAAGCGTAAAGATGCTTCAGAAAGATACTGAATAACACCCACTCAGCAGATGACTCGCTACAGCTGATTTTCTCTGCTTAAAAACACAGAATGAAACTATGAGTTCTGCAAAACAAGTTCCCAAGGTTAAGCTCCTGCAGAAAACGTTGGTATCAGCGGAGTTCATATTTCAATTAATCATCGTTCTCTGAGAAGCTGAGGGGAGCTGGCTGCAAGGTCTTTGGACAAAATCACAGACAAGTGGAATTTGAACATGTTTGGCCTTGACACCTTAAGTTATGGACCCTGTAACAACATGAAAGTAGAATTAAAACTCTCAAACACAGAATCATAGACAGAATCATTTGTTATTAACTTAACTTTTTCAAGGTTTAACAAGATTTCAAATATTGTCAGGGTTGTTAAAATGAAATCACATTGAAAGCAATCAATGGATTTGCCCTTCTTCACTTGCTAAATCAAGTATGCAGTCACAGCTATTGTGTAAATGAATAGAAAGTTTGTATCAGGCCAGAGGAGGACACGTGCATTTATCAAAGCCGAACATGTGCGCACATTCAAAGGTCCATCATCATTATGCAGCAGTGCATCACAGATTTGGTGCTCCGTCTAATGTGGTGATTCTATTACAAACATGAGGACTATTGCTGACTTCTATACAGATCTGAATTGAAAGTTAGATGACTGAATAATAAAAAAAAAAACTACTCATGAGGTAATTTCATGCAAAGGCAAAGCAGTCAAACAAGTAAATGTTACAATTGAGACAAAAGGGAAATGCCACAGGCTCGAAAGCAAAAGCTATCATGACCAGAATGCAAAAACGTAACAACAGAGGCCTCTGTCAGCTACTGTGGAAAACAATCTCCAATGAATACAGTACTGTGAATCAGACGAAATGAGCAAACATGCATAGAAAAGCAAGCTGTGGCCAAAGCATGTTCTGAAACGGACAATAATCTAAAAAAGAACCAGCAGCCAAATACCACCTTCTTCTGTATTTAGTCAAATAAATACAATTTTCAGTGCTTATTGGAGCTTAAAAATCCAGTTATGAACAATAGAGCGTAACATCACAGAGACACTTGATTTCCTCTTAGTCCATTTCAGATTTTCCCACAAAAACCATCACTGGTAAAAATGGGGACGGATGTAAATACGTTGAAGGAGAAGAGCTGTAGAAGTAAAACATGCTACAAAAGATCCGATGTAATAGAATGGAGATCTTCTCTGACAAGTTTGGCTTTTTAGAAAGCAAAGTCCTAAAGTTTACCATGCTAATCTTTAACACCCCATATCTTCTAGTCCATCTCTTATTGAAGACATTTTCCAACAAATGCCAGGTTTGAAGAAATGTTGAGACAAACAACAAAGAATAGCTGGGATTCATTAGGCAAGGGTCCAAATAATTTTTAAAAAAGCAGAACCTACTGTTAGAAGATATACAGTACTGTATTTTATTGAGTCTTATCTGGTCTCATATCATAATGCAGACATATAGGAATGAGTTTGCAGTTCATCGTATTTCCTTATGCTCCGTAGAGGACTTGTTGGGTTCTTTTGTGCAAAAATTGGACCTGTGCAGGGCAGTTCCAGTGGCGTCATTGGCTAGTAAGCTCAGTAGATGTCTATAGTAACTGTTTTTTCTGCTTAATCTAACACAGTATACTACTTAACCAATATCAAAATGCTTAAATGATCATTTCATTAAATCCTGAAATATTCATCCAACAATAACTACATGTTGCCAATGGTGCCGTATTATACTTAAATGCTAGATGAATCCCGTTTCCACGCCACAATTTTGTTTTCGAGGGGAATAAGAGCTGGTTACCAAAAAGTTGTTTAAAGCTTTTAAAAGAGATAGCTGGTCTTGGTCATCTATTTTTTTTCTAACTGGAAGATATACAGAATATATTTCAGGCCGCTAAAGCTTTATCAAAAGTCGAGTATTTTTTCTGATACTTATGTTACTTTTTCTAAAAAGGGTTAATAAAGTGCGACCGAATTAAAGCACTAATGTGGACTTCATGCCAAAGGTACAGTTGGACTTAAAAGAAAATGTAAACATGTGATGTAATAAAAAATATAAAATTAAGTAATTTCTCTGCTTTACATACCTTGTCATTTATGACTTAAGTGCCAGGATCCCAGTGGATGATAGAACCAACAATCTTTATCTAAAACACACACACAAAAACATTAGGTTAGAACCACAATATTTTAAATAAAAGGATGTGTACGAGTACAAAAAAGCAGTGTAGGTTTAGGAAGTACTTAGTCATCCTAAACAAGGCCATAGAGGGGTTTACTAGTATTAATATACATCCTTTTCTGATTTATGAGACTCCTGTATTATCAGTAATGGAAAACAAGGACTTGAGTTCTACTTTATGGAACTACAGCTCATTCTTGAAGACCTGGAAGAACAATTTTTAAACAAGGAAAGCTATTTCAAGGATAACTACAATACTGTAGTTGCATCCACGTGTTTTAGGTTTCTTTCACAGATAGAAAGTTCTAAAGAAAGCTTGTGAATGTTAAATTTTCTGTGGATTTATTTGTATTCAAACCCAACAGAAGAAAACCAAAGAGTGACAATAACAAAACCACCTTAAAAAATGATGCAATGATTCCAGCAGCTGATCGTTTAAAGGTGATATTACTTGAGCTCAGACAAAAAAAAAGAAGAGAACTGGAAAGTCCTCTCACTATCACGTATTTATAAGCAACTTCATTCCCTCTGTACACCACAAGACTTTTTCCAACATATCCAGGATTTATCACATTCACATTGCTTACGATTCCTGCTGTGGCCATTTGTTCTCTTTGCTTCTGTAATGCACAATCCTTAAAACTTTATCAGCTCTAGTCCAGTCCTTTTTACCCAGCTAAGTCTGTCTGTTCACACTGAGACCATATGGCCACAAAGATCCAGGTACCGCCTGAATTCAATAACTGTATAGCAGTGCTTTGAGTGAAGAAGAAGAAGAAGAAGCAAGGTTGCAAAAATAATGTGAAAAATTGTATTATCGACCATCCATAACACACATTGTCTGATATTTCTTTAGTGATAAAGTAACTTAAAGACATCTCTAGTCCAATGACTTTATCTATCCGTCTTTGCAAATACTAATAGACAAGATTGTACTCAACCTGCATTTGCTGTGACAACGGGTTAAATTAAAGTCAACCCATTTCCTGTGTCAAGTCAAGTAATGCCTCAAGCCTGTTAGAGATCAGCTTAAAAAAATGTGTCAGCCAGTGTTTACAAACACATTGATTCTTTCACCTGGGTTGCTAGATAAGAGTTTATCAATCTTTTCTGGAGATACTGAGATAGAAAAGTTCCTTCAATGACAAACGCAAACATTACAGAAATTCAATTTCTACAACCTAGACAATAAAAAATACAAAAAAAGACCAAAATATGAATAACTGATGCAAAAACCTGCCACTTTCTCAACACGTCACCTTAAATCAATCTCGAAAAACAGCAAATTAGACAAGAAGTAAGAGAATAGAACAACAGTTTTGTTACTGGATGCCTGGAAAAGTGTTAGTTATTCCAGCAAATGCAAGAGGGAAAAAAGCCAAAAAGATAGGATCACTCCTCCTCTGCCCTCAATGAGCACAAAAGATCTATACAGCAGGGGAGAATGAGCGAAAGACGAGGCAAAAGGGGAGCGACAGAATAGAGCAGATCCTTTCACTTCTTCCCAGCACATCCAAATCAGCTGCAAACACACTGGACTGTACAGACACTCATTAGTTGCTGCCCTACTTCCTCTTGGGTGCCTTTATTCTCATCATTTCCACTTGTGATACTGTCTGTTGCAAAAACACAAGGTTTGTTCCACCATATGGTGACATTAAACAGAACAAGATTTGATTTCATGTTGTTTCACTACGTACATCCGTCTTTCTGTCATTACAAAGAAAAATCTGAGAAGGAAATCACCTGAAAGCTGTTTGCCTGAACTCTGCCAAAACAGAATACATCAATGCATTTTAAGAATGGTCTTAGCTCAGATCGCAAACAAAAACTATGAAACGAACACATACAATATAAACATGTTATTGACCAAACAATATCAGTGGTTCTTTAGACCCCTAGATACAAAATCCTAAAAATGTCATAATCTTACCGTCTGAATAAACCTCTACAACTATTGATAAGCAAGTCAATAACACAGATAGTAAGAAGTAATAAACAGTGCCGTTTGTTTTGTGATAATATTGTTATTTGTAATGACAAGACTCCATAACAACTAATATTTGAGCTCTTTTTTCAGTTTCATCTGTTAGTTTGTGCTTTACCAATTTGTCCTGAAGTGCTTTGAAAAATCTAAATCAATTATATCTGACTTTGTGTAAACATTGACAAAAAAGGAAACGAGAAGCCTGGTCTTTTCCCTGCCGTACGAGAAAGTGTTTTAGAACCTTTACCTTTAGACCAAAGGTAACACATGTAAAAGAGAAACGGCAGTGAGTCACATGACTTCGTGAAATGGGCTCAGTAACCGAGGATGGGACCAGCTTGTGCCGGTTCAAATCACAGTACACTGCAGTAATTGAAGGCAAACACGGACCTACTTTGATTCTCAAAACCCTAAACTGTGACTCCGCTAAACGTCTGCACCCTTTTATTGTAAAATAGGGTAAAAACGTTTTAAAAACATACTTTTTTATACTGAGACAGTCAGATATGATCCCAACACAAACAAAAAATAAACAAAAACATTAGACTACTATAATAATAAGGATGACAACAATCATTTTCATACGTCTATTTTGAGGAGGAAGAATGCTGTTCCTGTAACTTAAGAGGTACAACTATTTAAAGGACATAAAAACAGGAACTACTTTTGGTATCAGAAACCAGAAAAGCTTTTTTTTTGGAGAATATACAAGCACTTTCCGTGACAGAAATAAACAAAATCTCAGATGTTGTCAATGGTTTAATAAATATGCACCTCAAGTGCAAAAGTATGGATGTAAAATAAACGGATATGCATTGAAAATTGATTGAGAACTGAGTGTAACAGCAATGTTGACTGAAAAATCACAGAAACTAAAAAGATTATGTTTATAATAAGATATAAAAGTCAATCGGGAAGTGAATAATAGATTTCTGGCATACTGTCAGTTTCTCTTCCTGTTGTGTCTCTACTGTATTTGACTTCATGTACATGTGATGCACACAAAAAGACGACCAATCACGAGATTGATTCTACCAAGTTATGACTGGC
Source organism: Oryzias melastigma (assembly GCF_002922805.2). NCBI lineage: Eukaryota > Metazoa > Chordata > Actinopteri > Beloniformes > Adrianichthyidae > Oryzias > Oryzias melastigma. The sequence continues at coordinate 4,327,940 of NC_050523.1, forward strand.
TAAAGGTGAACCAAATCGAGGGATGCGTGTTGTGTGCTTTAAACACATGATAACCTTTTTTTATTCACATTCCGTCAAACAATACGCGAATAAATTCAAATGTTTTTGAACCATAAAGAACAAAACTGTCTAAAAGACCAAAAATACCAAGTTTAATTGTCCCCTTCCTGGAAAGGTCCAGTCACAGAGCCCATGGAGATGAATATATATCTTATATTTTTCTTATTTTTATTGAGACAGTAATAAAAAGATCCTCCAGTTTTATTGTTCTCTCAGGTTAATGCTAGAGAGAAATGATATAAACTGGGTCACAGGCAAAAGTAACCTTTAAAACGGCCGACATCCAGCAGCAGCTCCGGCAGTAAATGGTGAAATTTACTGTACTGCAAGTATCTATAAAGGATCTGGTGAATCCAGACATGGCGACGTACTTCCTGGGGCCTCTGTAGAGCTCTTCAAGGTACTCGCTCAACATCATCCATGTTTTCCATGGTGTGCTCAACGAATAAAGTTCGTCGGCGGTTGCTCCGCGGCCGGGGCTTCGAGGCGTTTAGCTATAAATTGTGTCAAAAGAGGCACAATTTGATGCACGAATCGAGTCTGGTATGAATGTACTATGACTAGGATAACACAAGGGTAAAAGCTTGAAACAAGAAAAACTGTAACTGTTTGGATCGCCAGTTAAAATTTAATTTTTTTGAGCAATGTGGGGGTGGGGACTTCTGGTTCTGGTCAAGGACTTCTTGTTCTGGACGTTGATGTCTGCAGCCAGGTCCTCTTGGAAGAACTTTTTGAATCTTTTATGTAAGATACACTAGTAAAAAGTGAGCACTTTTATGGTTTAAATCGATGGTAATCCAGACAAACAAAAAAACCTCTAATGATCCAAAGAATCCCTTTAAGCTTATATATAATAAATCATTAAATACAAATAAAATTTTACAGTAACTAAATGCTAAGTGTTTTTTTTTTGTTTGTTTTTAATGGAAGTTACCTGTTCATGCAGGAAAGTGTCAGATTTTGAGACCAAAACCTGAATTCATAGACGATTTTGTCAATTAAAAGATCTTTATTTGCCGATTTTTTACCAACCAAATCATCACATTTACCTGGAACAAGTGTGAACACAATGCGATCCATGTGAGCAACACATTAAAACACAATTGCGCAGAGGAACCACAGAACTCTGTGGCTATTACAACAGACTATTTCTTGCATCTACTTCTAAGGAATCTTAGATCTTGTAAATCATTGTGAAACTGTTCCACTACAAACCACAACTAGGTACCCGACTGTCCTGTAAATATGAATACCTATTAATTCTCAGTATTATTTGTGAGTGTATGTGTTTTTTTGGACTGAAAGCACTGAGGTAGAGTGAAGCATGGACAGATGCTTTGGTAAGTGGGTCAGAAGAGCAAAACAATCGTAAAAGGAAGCAGAAAAATGCTGCAGGTCAAAACACCAGCATGACACACCAAAAATTGGCCAACACACACACACCAAACCTGTTATGAGTCACTCCTTCACACTTGATAAGCAGCTCGGTGAATATTTGTATCATTACTAAGCATCGCCCTACTTACTTTAAGAAAAAAATGTTCAGTTGTGTGACCAAATGCTTCAACTTCACTTCATATGAAGGATAAATGATTTAAATGAGACTTTACAACTTAATTACATCAAGAGCGATTGGGCTCTGAATGGGGAGGCGAGTCTGGGCTTTTTTTTGGGAGCGGGTGAGGTCAGTTGGATTGAAAGTTGACATAAATTATGAATATCGGTTCAGGATGTCCCCGCTCTGAGAATAGGCTGCTCCAGATCTCAAGCTGCCTCAATTACAGCAACAATTTGCAGTGATGGTTAGGACTGCCACCACAGCGCCGTTCCATTTGCCAACTAATGCTTAAGTACCGGTAATCATCTTGATGCCTCGGAAAATAAATGGTCTTTTTCATGAAAAAAAGTGTATTTTTGGTGTGATCAAAGCAACAATTAGACATCATGGAGTGATACTCGGGTTACTAATCTCTAAACTGTTCTGTAACATGATTAAACATGCAAAGGTAATACAGCCATTATATATAATGACACAATCTTTTTCTGTGCTGCAAGCTTTTACATGCTGTGGAGGACTCATTGCAGCCAAACATTTTTTTTCTTTTGAGCTGGGTTATGCAAATATTCTTGTCTTGGCGTTAGGGCTGCCACGATTAGTCGACTAATCGACTATTAGAAGAGTCAACGACTGATTTATTGGTCGATTAGTCATTACTTTATATTATATAGAGCCAGAGTGTAGTAAAGTTGAAAGTTATAATGGCATTCTGCTAGCTCTATGGACTATTTTGGCATTTATTAGAGTTTTTTAGGCCATTTCAGAGATTAGCTAATATTTCCGCTACATGCTAGCTATTTTAGCTAATTTAGGCTTTTTTTTTTTTTTTTTAGCTTTTTAGGCTATTTTGGAGTTTAGCTAATATTTCAGCTGCATGCTAGCTGTTTGGCTAACAAGCTTTTTTCAGTATTTTTTTGGCTAATATTTTAGCTGGCTATCAGCATTGGCGTTTTCAGCTATCAATTTCAGCATCTTCATCTATCGCCACTAGCATCTTCAGGGGCCAAATTCAGCTAACATCATTCACACTAGCATTATCGCAGATAATTCTATATGTCTAGTTTTTGTTAGTTAAAAGCTAATGATGGTAAAAATGCATACTTTATATCCAGTTTGCAAATGACCTGATTAGTCGACTAATCAGGAAAAATAATCGGCGATTAGTCGACTATTAAAATAATCGTTTGTGGCAGCAATCCTTGGCGTGCTACCTAGGATAATATTATCATGACACCATCCATTTAAAATTTGGTGTTTTGTTTTTCTTTGAGACTGAAATTTTTTGGAAAAAATTATTCATGCATGTCTTCATTTCTTTGTTTTACAGCCAAACTCGTAACATTTCCAGTACAGACTTACTTTGATCATCTTTTCATCTGTTTTCAAAGTCTTCTCGTGGTCTTTTTATCATATTTATGCCATTTCTGGCAAAAAAATCTGTGATTTGTATAAGGAAATACAATTTTAAGCTTATTTTTCTTAACATATGTCCCCTATCATCAGAAAAATTCCACAAGAACATGTTAAAAACACCAAAAACACAACTTGCACCGGAGTGCGTCTTTAAAGAACCAGTCTCTAGTGCCTATGAAGAACTACTACCACAAGAATCAATAAACAAGCTTGCACCGAAGGGTTAAGCCCACTTCACTTTACATCTTCATATCACAGAGAGCTGTCAGCACTTGTTGCACTCTGAGAACTATGTGGAAAAACTGATTCTGTCGTTTGCTCTGGGTTTGTTTGTGTTGAACCTGCTCTTAAGCGAAACCAAGCTTAGCGGAGCTAAGCTGCAGCCAAACATACTTTTCTTCTCCTTTCCAAGAAGATGGCAGCTTTGGATGTAAAGTCTGCAACAATTGTGTGCTTTAGTGCATTTATTGCTTCTGGGAGCTCTTGAGAAACCCCAAGGAGGAGGAAGAGACCAACACAAGGTGGATCAATAAAGGAAGCTCAATAGAGCGGCTAGAATTGGTGGGAAAACCATCACAACTGATTGTGATTAAGGCCCTCAGTTTTTTTTTTTTTTTCAGAAAATATTTTTGTTCATACCATAAAATGTTGTCATACAGTTAAAAGAAAAGCTTCTGAGTCTACACTAAAACACCTCCTAATCTTGCAGATTAGATCGCCCCGCTCTTCACGTTTTACATGCTTTCAGCCGCTGACACGTTGATTCAAACGGTTCTTTGATGTTAAGCTTCAGATCAGGCTTGATGAAGTGTTTATGAAACAAAAACAGCACGATCTGAGAACAAGGATCAGGGAACTGCTCTGAATGGATAATATAATGCAAAAAATTGAAAAGAAAAAGCAGTAATTTGTGCTTGAGATAGTTTCTCGCAGAACAGAAGAATCAAAAGATGTTAAAAACACTTTGCCAACAATCCCCTGTCTTTGTTGTAACCAGGCAAACATCTTCATCACAGAGACAGACCCAGAAACCAACCACGCCTCTTGGATTGCAGTATTCAGGTATGTCGAGAGGAAGGAGTAACTGGAGAGGGAACAACACCAGCGGGAATGCACAAAAGAAAAGCAGAAAAAAAGAAGGCAATCATTAGAACAGCTTTTTTTTTTTTTATTACAACCTCGGTGTAAAGAGTGCACAAACTCAGTGATCCTCGCTGTTGGCTTGGCGTTTGAAAAGTGAGCCCAAAGCACAGCGTGCAGCAGCCTTTAAGAAAATCTCCATCCATCAAGTCAAAGTGAAAAATTTAAAAAATATCAAAAAACAGCAACTGTCCAAAAGAAAAGAAAAGTACAACTACTCAAGCAAATCAAAATAGTAGCAAGAAAATGTTTTGTAAGCAGCAAATTCCCACACTGACATGACTGAGGAGAAAAATATGCATCATCAACAATATGACAAGTATATTAAGTCACTGACCGCCTCTTTTTTGGGATCTGTGTTTCCCCTCATCTGCTCAAAAGAAGTCCCTTTTTGGGCTGATTGACGGAGGAAATGAGCACTTGTTGGGTCACACGAGTGTGTTCACTCACGACTACAGAGAGATCACTTCCTCACACAACAAATTCTCAGAACAACAAAACCATGAAACAACGATGATCAGCAACAAAAACTCCAGCAATAAAGCTCATCTTTAGTCAGCCGTGACGTTTGCAGTCTCATCAGGGGCCACATGACTAGATTCCCACGTGCTTCTGGAGGGTTCAGCCTCAAAATCCGGCGTTCAGGAAAATAAGAATTGAAGTTTTTTGGCAGGAGAAAAGATTAGTCTCCAAAGACCCAACTGCTGAGCAAGTTTCAAACCACAGCAAGAACAGAACAGCTAGAAACTCCTCAGGTTGATCTAATCTTCAGCTTCAGATAAGGTGTGCTGTAAATGATCATCCAAGGAGCTTAAGGGAAGTTAAAAACAAACTTGAGCTTTGCACACCTCACTTGGTGGCCCTTCTGTAAAACTCTGCTTTATTCAGAAAAAAAAAGTAAGATCTGAGCACAACTTCTATAGATATACAATTATAAAAACCATCACTTTTCAGTTCTTAAACCAAAAGGTTCTCAACCCTTGCCTTTTGTCTACGTTTTACGGCTAAAGGATGGCCTTTGAAAGCCAATCAGACGGAGTATCCCTTTAACTGCATGGCAAGTCAAGTCATTAGATTAAAGGCTTTGGTTTTAAGGTAGCTTTAACAGTCAAGACGGGGGCAATAATCTCTTTAAATGAGGTCACTGTTAATATTTACACATTCAATGTCCGTCTGGACTCCCTGTCTGTGCTACAAATTCAGCAAAGTTATGCTAACCGCAAAGACAGTAAAATTATTGCTTTCTTAAAACCTTTACCTTCCTTATAGCAAGTTTTTAAGAATATTTCTTTATTAACAACATTATAGAATGTATAAAACTATTCAATGTTTTTTTTTAAAATATGTATTTAACTATATTAACGCTTTTGTGAGGGTCACTTGCTCTGTAAACAATGACCCTCATTGTCAATTTTCCAGGTGACATTAAAAAAGAACTGAATTAAAAATTGTCCAAAGAATGGTCACACAACAGGTTTACAACATAATTTAGCTGACCACAATTGAGAAATCGCACACACAGTTTTTATTGAATTTATGAGTCGACTTGGGAACTTAAAGACCCTCTCTGATCATCTTTTAATCCATTTTCAAAGCGTTCACAGTGGTATTTTAACTGTGACTATACCGCTTTTAGCTAAAATGTGAAAAAAACTGTCATTTTTTTTAAGACTAGCTCATTAGATATTCACCTCTGAGTTGTAGATTGCGAAAACGGACATCACCTACTTTTCCCATCATCCCTCTGTTTACACTCTCTTCTATTGGTTTACAGCCCCTCGGACTGCCAACTTTACATTAGCGGTGCAACAAAAATGGTGAGCTATATTTTGAGTCAGATTCCAGCTCAGACAAGAACCATACACGGATCTATTTGTCTACATCAGAATTGTAGCTGAGAAGGGAGTCTTTGGCCCAAAATGGCAGATAAAGAATCACAAACCCGAGCTTTTTCAACCGCTGGTTTTCACCGGATCCAGAACCATCACAATTTGATTAGTTTTAATTATAAATTATTTTATATATGTCCTCTTTATGACAAAAATACAACAAGAACATGTTAAGAAAAACAATTTTCAGATGAGTAGGTCTTTAAAATGTTAAATTTGTCCAACAACAATAAAAAAAATCTACAGATTTCAGAAAATTTTGTGGCAGCAGACTATTAATTTTATGAAAGGAGCCTTGTAAATTTAAACATGGAGGGGCCAGACTTTGGACATCTTTTTAAATATAAAAAAAGATAGGTGACAGTTTTTATGTTCATGGAGACTGATGGGTAAAAAACGAAATTAAAACCCTGTCTTCCGTCTAGTTTCATCTGCATGCTGCTTTGGTCTCTGAGGTTATTTATTTAGTTTCGTTCTGATGAATCCCCAAACATTTCCCGGGAGACAGAAAAAACACAGGAGCGATCTGGTCCGACTGGTTGAATCTAAATAAGAGATAAAGATCCAGTTCCATCCCCTGCTGGAGCCTTAATCACGTAACACGCGGCGCTGAGAGAGCGGATGATAATCTGATTAGCAAAGTGGTGAGAAAATGAAAACGCCGATATGTTGAGGTCAAGATAATCCCATCCACGGAGGGGAGGGGGGCTCCACAACAATGGATGCTGCGGCTATTAGATTAATGACTGTATATGGTGACAGCTTTAGCGTGTTGGACATTGTTTACGTTGGAATGCGTACAGATGTTGATGTGGATTAAATCCCTCCAAAAACACTTTAAAAATGTGATAAATCTGTCCTAACTGAAAGTAAATTCACTTATAGATAACATTAGTTTAAATAAGGTTTAAGACAACAGTTTTGATACGTAAAATCAATTAAATCAACAATCAGTATCAGTGCGGGGACCAAAGCGACGGTGATGCTAGCATGCTAGCAGTGCTGGAAAGAAACGCTTTAAGGACAAAAAAATGAAGGAAATAAACTTACCTTAATTGACGCCGAATTTTATTTAATGGTGTCCAGATTATAAAACAAAGTTCGGTTATCCAAGAAAAGGGGAAAACAAGCGAGCATGAGCAGGAGTCACCTTAATTCTTCGGGGGAGTCGAATGGGCTTCGGCTAATGCTAGCAAGTGGCTAACGCTCCCCCACTTAAAGAGCAACTCGAAGCTGGCCCAGTGCGCACATTTCACCCTCAAGTTCTTCAACGTTTCCAGCTGTTTTCACACCCGCCACTGCTCATTTCTAAAGACAATTCAGATTAAGGAAAAGCAGGCGAAAACAGGAGCGAAAGTGTCCGTAGTTGGTGCGACTTAATCAAACGGAACATTAAAAGAAATTCCAAAATGTCCACGACAATCAGCAAGGAAATACAAAAGGCAAAAAGCGTACGACCTCCGCCACGGCAAAGCCTTTTTCTTCTCCAGAGAGCCGCGCCCAGATGTTTCTCCTCATTATTTCATCGCGTATCACCCCAAAAAAGAACCGCAGCAGAGCAGAGATGAGCGCAGCGACACTGAGACTGAAGTGCAGCGGTGGATTTGTCCGCGACCTCTGCGGTGGAAGGGGGCTGTCCGCCAGAAGTCGCTTTCCCAGCCTCACCGGGAGCCCCTCGGTGATGCTTTCGCTATCTCCCGCAGACAGATCGCTGCTATCTGCCCCCGAGCGCGTGCCCGGCTGTGTTTGCCTTCCAAATGAGGAGGGCGCGTTTCTCCACACAACACGGACAATAACTCAACCAACCAGGAAATAAAAGACTGTTTTCTTACAATTTAAACATCTACCAAACAGATGCACCGATGCTGTCGATGCTATGGCGCCCCCTGGTGTAAATCCATCAAGGAAAGTGTTTGGAGTTACCCGAAAATAGTCAATAAAATATACTTTTAACAGTAAAAACACCTCTTTTGGGGTCATTGTGTATTAATAACTAAAAAGTGAGATTAAGTAGGTACTATATGAATTTCTACCCACTTAAAACTTTGGAATGTACTTGTTTTTATCTTCACATATTAGATTTAGTCAAGAAGCCCTAAAGTACGGAGCCCCTAAAGGGACATTAAAGGGGAAAAAATCGAAGTAAAAAACAAAACAAAGTAAAGCAAAGAAAATATATATATTTTTCTTATTACTCAGAAATATATTTTTAACTTCAGTGTCCCTTGTGGGGCTCTGTACTTTTTCTTTTTCATCCTTATTTTAAAATTTTGATGACATTTATTTGTTTTAAGTCAAAGTATTTTTATTAATCCAATTCCAAGGTGTATTAATTAAGTAGGTGAAAAATAGAATTCAACAAAGTTCTCAAATTCTCAAATTTATGCCACGCTATTTAAAATATAATGAACATTATATTTGTTTTATTTTTATACAGAATCCAAAAGATAATTTAGCAAACTAAATGTATAAATAAAAATAAAAACAGTGGTACAAGACAGAATAAACAAACAGCATTTGTCAAATACCCAAAGTGTGGAGACAAAAGAAAATGTAAATTAAAGTCAATTTCTAAAAAGGTTTTAAATTGCAGTATAGAAAGGAAAATGTATTTTAAGCAATAAATCATTTTCACTTAAATCTTAAATTTAGAAATTATGCAAACTAAACTAAAATATGTAGTTCTCTGCTTAAAAAGTGTATTTCCAATTATATTATTGATTTTTTAATTATAAATTTATATTTGTAAATGTTTTAGAATAAACATTTTTCAGTTCTGTATTTATAAATGCTAAATTTGTAAAAACGTTATTTTTATGAATAAAATACAGTTTTTATTACAGACTTGAGGTCAAAATGTCAATAGAAAAAAAACAAACGTGATACAGCCGAATGAAGATACAAGTAAAACAGAATTGAATAAAGTAAAAACGTTAATTTCATAACACATTATGATTTTGATGGCAAAATATTTTTTGTTTTGTTTTTTTTGTTTTTTTTTTTTTTTGCTTAAAAGACACTTTTGGTCCTGCATAACAATTTGGTTATATTTATTTGAATTTTATGTTTCTGAAATCCAAAAGTGTAACCAAAATGTGGTGGACTCCTGGTACTTAACAGCTCTCATACAAGAAATATTGATGAAAGGATAGTTATTCACTCTAAAAATATCTTTTTTTAAAAATCAATAAACTTCTGAAGTTTTGTATAAATTGTTTTTAAACTTTTAAAATATTTGCAAGAACAATGTTTGCTAAAATTTAGAGTGTAGAGCATGAAAATAAATAATTATGCAGTAAACCAGTGAGACTAACAAATGTGCGATCTAAATGTAAACATGAGAAAATTACATAATGCAGGAGAACATTTTCCACGACCAAATAAGTCGCTCTTTATTAAAATGTTGCTTAGCAACAAGTTCATTTTTGAACCTTTTTGCATTTGCAGAAGCAAAAAAAAAGAATTTATTAAATCCTAATCTGCTCTGTCTGAACACCGTCAATTTAGTAAATTTAATTACTGTTTGAAATCCTACAAGAGGTATTTGTGTTTTATCTCTTTTGGCGTTTGTCTACAGGAACGTGACTGCAACCTCAACACAGCTGAGCTCATGCTCACAACACAACGGCCCTGCTGAGTTCACATTACATCCACTCTCAGATAACAAAAAAAAAAAATGTAACTGTTATATTTTATTAAAAAATATGAATATATTGCTGGAAAACAATAAAACATTTATACTTTTTGCATGTGTTTGAAATAACTAGAACAAAGGTGGAATGCCACAAAATAAAAGTTTAAATCTTTTTCAAAAAATATTTTTTCAAAAAAACATGGTCCACTCCTGTGTTACATCATTTGTAAAGACCTAAAAAAAAATGTGAATTTTATTGTGTTCAGCTGAAGACGGAAAAACAAGTGTCACCACCCCTGTAAGCTATACCAGTGAGCGAAAGAAGCACTCCTCTCTGAGGATGGTCACTCTTTTAATTCAGTTCTATTCAAATTTGGATCAATTCTGGCTCATTGGAAATAAATAATGTTTAAATAACAAAACAGAAGAAGTGTCATTTAGAATAAATGAATCATAATTCAGGATATGGACCAGTCTATAGTCGATCAAAAGTGAAAACAATTTGTCATTTGTTTTTGAATTCTATACAAATATATTTTGGAGTGATTACATTTTAAGTCATGAAATTCAGAAAAAAATACATAATTTGGTGCTTTTAGAATGACAGCATGAACCATTTGATTAATCGGTTAAAAAACACATTTATTTATGATTAAATTTGAATTTAAATTGAGTAAAATATTATCTATTTTTTAAAATTATTTGAGCTAGTTCACCTGAGATGACCAAACAGGTGAAAATAAATGCACCAATAATGTGAGAGCTGTTGAGAGTGACCTCAAGAGAGGCCTGTTCATATCAAGGTGGGCTAGAACTGTAAAATTGTTTTAAAAAATCAGCAGAATTCAATCTATTTGGATCAGATTTCACATTGTAGTCACTGAGCACGCCTTGCACTGATATCCAATTAAAATGAAGCACAAAGAGAAGAACAAAAGACAGATTTATCCTTTTATTTTAGACTGAATGTTTATTCTATAGATGACAGAATCCTTGATTACATGGTTTGTGTTTCCTCCGACCCAACCAGTCCCTTACACTCAAAGAAGGCCTCCTGCTGAGGTTCCCGTCCCAGGAAGGACTTCAGCATCTCCATTCCATCCACAGACCCCCCCGCCTCCAAAACCACTCTTCGGTACTCCTTTCCAACCTGCTCCACACCACCAATCACACACGTAAATGTCTCCAACTAACTCAAAATACTACAAAATAAATCAAATGACCCACCTTTGGATTCATGATGCCCTCCTTCTTGAAGCGACTGAAGAAAATGTCCATGGAGAAAACTTCGCTCCACAGGTAGCTGTAGTACTGACCGTCGTATCCTCCAGCCAAGTGGCTGAAACTGGCCGTCATGTTAGTACCTGAGGATCACAGATATTGATTTGGATGTAAATTGATTGCCACAAAGTTGCTTCTTAAAACAATAAGTGCTTTAACCCTTTAACACCCTTTAGCTCCAGTTTTGACATTTGAATATATTAGCTCTTCAACCGTTAATGCGAGTAGTGTGCCTACATAATTACCCAAAACTAGGAGATTTTGTTACATAGAAACAATTTGTGCCATCATGCAACTCTTTATGTTTGTATTGCTTTGCATATCGGTGCAAAGTGGGCATGAAAAGCCACTTTTCTCCTCATTGGAATCAACAGGTTCCAGTTGATTGTGTAAATAACCAAAGATTTATAGTATGTCAGTCAGAGTGTGTATTATTTAGGTGTGGCCAGTGACAGCTCTGGTGTTTAAGAGGTTAACCGGCCAGGAGTCTGCTGAAAAAAAAAATTATGTATTAACCCTTTAACTACCCAAAAAAGAAGAAAAAAACACCCAAAAAGTGTTTTTTTTTTCCTGCTGCTAATTGTCTTGGTATGGAACTCCTAAAGAGACATCAAAGTAAAAAAAGAAATTGAAGTAAAAAAAAAAAAAAAAAGTTTTCTAAAAATACTAAAAATTGAAGTCTACATTTTTTTTTAATACTTAGGGGCTCCGTAAAAAAATGAAAGGTTACTAAAAAGAAATTTCTAAAAATACTTAGGGGCTCCGTAAAAAAGAAGTTCTGGCTACTAACCAGAACTTTTTTTTCTAAAAATTAAAGCAAAAAAAATGTTTAGGTTACTAAATGATGCATATTCGCTACTAACCAGAACTCTTTTTTAAAATTTATTTATATTTAAATTTTTAAAAAATGTTTTACTTAAATTTTTTTTCTTCGTTTTCCCTTTAGGGGCTCCGTACCTTGGGGAATAATACACACAATAAATATTTTTAAAAACACGTGTTCTACATTTTTTTCCATTGTTTGGTTGAGCAGGTATTTAAAGGGTTAACATTATTTTTTTTAAATGTGCTACATTTACTTTCAGCCAATAATATTTGTAAATAGTTCTAAAGTGATGAACCAATCAGAAATGACCTGACTTCAAAGTGGGAGGGGCAATCCCATTAACTAGTGGTAATAGATGAACAAAAAGAGATCAGTTTACAATCTCTATGAGCATTTCAAACTAAAAAAAGTGCTGTTGATGAAGAAAAAGTGTTTTTTTTTTTTTATTCTAGTTTTGCCTTTTGCTGAATAAAACTTTGAATATTTGTTGGTCTTGGCGACTGACCTGGAGTTGCAGGGACCCCCAGGATGTCCTGGCAGAGCTTTGCAAACACCTGAGCTGTGTCTGAACTTCTACTGGAGTGAAGTGTCTGGTCCACTTTACTGAGGACCACCTGACGGAGGTTCATCAGGCCTGTGGAGGAGACACCTTCATCACTTTTGCTGCTTCATTCATTCATTTCTAGAGAAGCAGAGACTCTGACCTGTGTTGGCCACTCTGGAAGCGATGAGTTTGTCCAGCAGTTGGTCCGGGATGGGCGTACCGTCTCTGTAGTGGCGAGACATCCGCCTCAGAGGCTCCTTCTCCCAAACCCAGTTCTCCAGCATCTGAGAGGGAACCTCCACAAAATCCGTCTCCACCTGAGTTCCACTGAATTCTGAAAATGTGGTCTAACGTCAAACAAACGGAAAAGTTAACCCTCTCGTTTCCTGATGTGACACTGCAAATGGAGGAAACCCACCTTAGAGCAGATTTCATGCATGACGTGACCAAACTCGTGAAAGTACGTCTCCACTTCATGATGTTGGAGGAGCGAGGGCCAACCTTTGCTCGGTTTGGTGAAATTTGCCACCATAGCTGCTACCGGAAGCCTCCGTTTCCCATCAGGCCCTCTGCATCCCGGCTGCAGGCCAAAGCAAGCTGCATGGCCGTATTTCCCTTCCCTGGTAAACGAATGGACATTTCAGGCTTCTACCGGAGCGTATGTGAACGCGACGTGACTAATCTCTACCTCGGATGAAGGTCCAGGTAAAACTGCCCCACCTGCTCCCCCGTTTCAGCGTCGCAGGCGCAGTAAAGCTTCACGTTCTCATGCCACACGTCGGCGTGCTCCACCTCGGTGAAGGAGAGGCCCAGCAGCTCCTGGTAGATGCCGAAGAGCCCCTCGGTCACCGCCTCCAGAGGGAAATACTCGATCAGCTTGTCCTTGTTCACGGCAAACTTGCACTGCTCCACTTGGTTCATGTAGTAGGGCAAATCCCAGGCGTTGATCTGCTGGTCAAACGTGTAGCCCTTCATCAAGCACTCCCTCTTCTTCAGAGACAAAATGTATTTCCTCTCCTTGAGTCCGACGGGCTTCAGACGCTGGTAGAAAGCCTCTGTAGAGACCAGAAAATACAGTATAATGTAATGTAGTTTAATATAATGTAATCAAATGTAATGTAATCTAGTGAAATGTAATATTATGTAATGTAATATAGTGTAGTATAGTGTTGTATAATGTAATGTAAAATAATATATTGCAATATAATTTAATATAATGTAATATAATGTAGTATATTATTATATAAAGTAATCAAATGTAATGTAATCTAGTGAAATGTAATATAATGTAATGTAATATAGTGTAGTATAGTGTTGTATAATGTAATGTAAAATAATATATTGCAATATAATTTAATATAATGTAATATAATATAATGTAGTATATTATTATATAATGTAATGTAACATAATCCTATTTTAGATATGAAAGCTAAGGAAAAAATAATCAAAATTTAATTTTTTTCTGCCCAAAATGTAATCTATGAGTAGCAGCATAAAATCACAGATTTTTCAAATGATTAAATTCACAAAACCACAACTTCACATCAAAACTCTTCCAATTCTACATTTAAGCGAATATATTTCTCAAATTTTGTTTTGAATTATTGAATGTGTTTTTTTCTATTCGTTTTTCTACAAAAATACTTAAAATACCACAAAATTAATTTTAAAAATACAATCAATTTAGTTAATTTTTAAAACCACAAAAAGCAAAGATTTTCTTTTTTTTGTTGTGGTTATAATTAATTTATCTTGCGCCCACTTAGTATAAGGAGCTGATCTATTGGATTCCAATTTGTTGGTATATTTTGTGCATTTATTCATTAAAATATTCGCTCAAAAGGAACATTTTATGTGATTTTTTTTCCTTTCATTGCGAAAACATCCATTATGCAGTACAAAGTCAACCATTTCCCAGCATGCTTGAGGACGGCTGGGTCATTTTGTAGTAGTTTCTGCTTTTTTTGTCTGCCGCTCCTGGATTGTGTTTTGATTGGTCAAATATTTCAGTGTAGTCAAACAATACTCAGTACTGCTACACTTGTTATTGTCAATTAAAGATGTCTTCCTGTCGGCTCCGTTTCATCTCTAGTGGCTGAATGCGAGAGGAAACACATCAGAGGACTCGCACCGATAAAGCTGGACACCCTGCTGGGGTTTTTGGCCATGTTCATCTCCAGCACATACTCGGCGTGGCTGCCGTAACCCAGTAGGTCTGCGACCTTTGCCCTGAGTTGTATCAGCTGTTCCAAGATGGCCGTGTTCGCCTGCAGACAAAAAAAAAGGTCGTTTCTCGTCTGCGACAGGTGCTGCTTTCTCTGGGACTTCAGCTCCGGCTTATGATGAGGCCCCGGCTGCTTCCATGCAGAGTAACATGACAGGTCTGAGAAAATCCACCGCGGCTTCCTGAGCAGCAACTGCCAGAAACTCGACACCGCAGCAGCTGCTGGGTCTGCGGACCGCCGCCGCCGCTGCCGCCGCCATCTGTAAATGCGGCGGTTTAACTGCAGATGGAGCCGTCCTCCACGGGCTGGATCTCAAGTCAACCTCGGATCCCACAGCGACAGATTTATGGGTTTTAAGAAGGACTGAGGTGAAGCTATAGGAATGTAAATCAAAAGAAAAGTTAACTGCATGTGAATGGAAAAGCAAAAGAAAGGGGAAATAAAAGGCAGAAAATTAAAATTTTGAATAATTTGATTAAAACTAAACCCCCTAGATTTTACAGATGGATTCAATTAGATTTTATTGCAATTTGGACACAAACTTAATATGTTTTTTAAATGCCAATAATGACATCACCCACTTGCTAAATAAATATTAACATTTTATGTTCTAAAGATGAAAACATTTACGAAAAAAAAAAAACATTTAAATATTTTTTTTCAAACACAATGCATTTGAAAATTAAATGATTTTACTATTATTTAATAATTAAGAATCTAAACTATACATTATCCAAAATGTCCCTGTTTGATCTATTTTTTACATAAAAAATGCAAACATTATTACCAAATTTTTCCTATCATAAGGCGCTCTTATTTTCTCCAAAGTCAACAATAATCCTTATAATCTGTTGGGTCTGATTTATGAATTCTGGTTGAGTTCAATGACCTGGAACTGGTTCTGTGTGCTACACGGAGCTCAAACATCTGTCAGTGGTAAACTGCACCGGTTGATAGATTATTGAAGAATTGTGGGTATTGTAGTCAGAAGCCTAGCGCAGTGATACATACATTTTTACTTAATGAACTGAAAACCTGAGAGTGATTTGGATTTTATATGATAATAACATTGACTGTATAATTGAGAACTGGACCAAAACCCATAGAAAATGCTTTACTTCAGGATCCAACGAAATGAAGTCAATTCAGTCGCCATTTTTCCCCCGATACGGACGTCACCATGTTGGAACCAGACGACGTTAGTAAGCAGTGATTGGTCTGAGTCAACGTTACTATAGCAACCACTCTGAGCTTGTTGGAAAGCCACACCCTTTCCACTGAAAGCGGCTCGAGAGAATCTGTCAAACGTTTTGAACATTTGAGGTGGGGCACCTCATGTTTTTATTGAGGCATCTGATTGGTCGGTTTATAACTTGAATAACTTAAGAATTTAAGTAAAATATTAGAGCAAAAATGGCTATTTTGACAAATAAAATGACTGAGTAATAGCTTTTAATTTAGTGAGGGTGGAGGGGTTACTTAGTCCAGTTCTCGTATACAGTCAATGAATAATAGTAAAGATTGTTGAGGGTTAAAAACATAAAGTTTATCTCATCTGTCATGCCGTTCTCTCTGATTATTGCAGATAAAAGACATTAAGAAACAGTTCACCAGAAAAACTTCCCATCAACCCGTCTGACCAATCACCTTCCACTTGGCCCAGATGCAAGATAATCACAGCATATTTTCGGATTGTCTTTTTCAGTAATGTGCCATAAAATCCGGTTTGTTTAGGACTTTATTAGAAGGAAGTTATGGAGTTTGATGACTGAGGTTTCACTCACGCCCTTAAAAGCTCTTCCATAAATAGAGTTTAAAGGTTTATTACCAAACACACAGCAAATCTATTAGGAATTTAAAATAAAATCAAAGGGCAGATTGACTGTCAACTGGTGTCTGCTCACCTCCTTACACCTGCTGTGAAAAGCCATTTCCATCTTCCTCCTGGTCTCGGGGTTGTAACACCTCTTCATCAGCGGGAAGTAATGAGGATACTCCAGCGTCACCTTGTAGCGGCCCTCGGCCGTCCTCTCCAGGCCGTTGAGGTAGCTGTCGGCGAGGCCGCCTGCACACGGAGAACAGGTGAAAACGGTGTTCACGCGGCAAACGGCCGGTGGAGGGACCAGCTTACCCAGTTCCTGCTCAGAAAACACCAGAAACGTGGCGTCCTCGTTCAGGTTCTGGTTGAACTCTATGGAGAGCTCACTGATGAGCTTGGAAGTTCTTTTGATTTCCTAGAGCGACAAAAGGAAATCAAGAATCAAAAGAAATAAGGCATCATTATTTGGGACTTTAAAAATAAATAATAGCTCATCTTTGCTTTGATTGCTGAGCAGAAAAGATGGATAGATTTAAATTTGCGTGACTCTTATTCTACTAAAACGTTTGTTATTTTGCTTCAACAATTCAGTTAGTTCTATGATGAATATTACAAACCTCTATCATGTTTTATTTTATTTTACTATGACAAAATGTGATTTTAACACCTTCTTGTGGCATTTTTCTGATGATATATTCAGCTTAAAATAGAATTTCTGATCTTTTTTAAGCTGTGAAAAAATGTGCAAAACATTGCAACTGAAAAAGAAAACATTTGTGATGTAGAAAATCTGTTGAGGAGGGCACAAGCTTCCTACCCATTCTGATGCATCAACATGCAGACGAATAGATCCATGAACGTCTTTGTTTTCCTCGTCTGAGCTGGAATCTGGTTCAAGACTGACTCAATTTTTGTTGCACTGGTATAGTTTAGTTTTGGAGTGCGAGGGGCTGTAAGCTAGTGGGAAAGCTTCTAAAGAGAGAGCTCTCTGCATCGGGAAGGGGAAGAGGGGCGGGGTTGCTTGTTGCAATTGATGCTACCCACAAGGTAAATTACTAAAGAACTCTGCAGAAACTATGTCCAAGAAAATGACAGTTTTTTTTTTTAATTTTGACTAAAACTGACATTGCGGCGATCCTAATAAAAAAAAATCACTTAGAATCCTTTGAAAATAGTTGAAAAGCTGATTAGAGTGAAACTTTAAGTGACTTTTCTACCTCACTCAATATAATAAAAAATGTATGATGTAAGATAAGAAAAAAGAAGGAAAAAAGGATTTCTGCCCCTGTGAGCTGATCCAAAATAAGCACAAAATATGAAATAAACTATTAGGTGAATGTCATGAATGTTCTTTTCTAATATAAGATGTTTGTTTTTTTTCTATTTATTAAAATGTTTGAGACAAACAAATAGTTTAATTTAACTTTAACCTTTTTTTTCCTTTGAAAATAATCCATTTCAGTTATTATCCTGCCTTTTTTAACCAGTATTTAACCTCTGTTGGATATATAAGTGGGATATAAAAGAAAACAAAAAAAATATTTTAAAACTTTTCAAATAGGTAGTTTTCCAAAAAATGTTGATAAAACCTTTAAATTCTAACATAAGGATGGATAATTCAAAGCGTGTAAGCGATTAGGAATTTGTGATCAAAGTTATCAGAGGATTTTTGGAAACAGGAAGGACATTTTAATAGTCGAAGAGTGGATCACCTCCTGTATGTCCTCAGAAAGATGGAGTCCTTTCCTCTGACCCAAAGTTACAAGTCTGTCCAAGAATCTCTTCTCCTCCCAAGACAGATCGTCTTGATGTTTTTTCTGTTAAAATACAAAGAACAAATCATTTCTATAAAAACATGTGTGATTATCTCCTATTTGGTGGAGGCTCTTTGATCAGGCAGAACCGATGATCTGAGGAACAACGGAGGTCGTACCTGTAAGGCAGTGATCCGTTTGAAGACATCTCCCCTCATGCTGATCTCCACATCGAAGTCGGACAGTTTCTTGTCGGCCTCTGTGCTCGCCGAGCGCACGTCTTTACGAGGACAAACGTACTGAGGGAAGTCCAGGACGTGCCGCGACGCTGGGTAAGCAGAGAGCGAGTTTAAACTGATTATTTATGCACATGAAAAGTTTCAGGGCAAAAAAAGCATCAACATTTTAGCAATTAAAGGACTTTTTAATGCAAAAAGTCAATACAGTGTACACTTATCTAAATAGTTATTCAGAAATCTAGTAATCTTAGCAAAAATGATATAAATTTTCTCCACTGCTAGGGTGTCTTCTCTCCTTATGTTGGCACTGACAAAATTATTTTTAAAAAGTCAAAAAATTTCCATCAAAATTAAGCATAAAATCAAAAATAGTTTTTAATTTATCAATTATTACGCAGTCAGTTCACTGAAATTTCAGTATTTCATTTGATCACATAGGATAGCAGCTTATCAAATTAACAATCAGTAGTTGCAGTTTGCCAACTCACCACTAGGGGCTTTTGGAAAGACAGTCTTACAGGTGTTAATTCTCATATTAAAAACAACATAAAGTTACACAAAGTTAATAAGAATTCCAGCCTGGTTTAAACTATAAAGGTTTCATTCATGTATCGCTATTGGGTGTCAATGAGAAATGGAGCGAGTGCGTGTGAAATCATATATAGATAAAGGTATACTTCTGGCTCCAGTAAAATAAAGTCATTTCAGTCACTGTTTTTTTGCAATATGGACCCCGCCATGTTGGAGCCAGATGACACCAGTGAGCAGCAACTGGGCTAAGTTGGTCAGAGTCATCAATTCTACAGATTGACCATAAATAGAGATGGACAAAGCCAGCTGTGAATAGAAAATGCCAACGAAATGAAGCCAGTCAGTCACCATTTTTCCACGATACAGGCGCCGCCATTTGGATCCAGTCGACAGTCATTGGTCTGAATTATGTTTCTATGGCAACTACTGTCATCAGTCATGAGTGAGCTTGTTCAAAGTCCACACCCCTTCTACTGAGAGTGGACTTGGGAGAACCTGTCAATCAAATTTACGAGGTGGGGCCAGTGGGCAGCACATGCATTTACTGAGGCATCTGATTGGTCAGTTTATAACTTGAATAACTTGTGATAAAGACAAAATATCATGAAGAAAATTTTGTATTATCAATAAGATATTTAAAAAAGCAATTAGAGCAAGAATGGTTATTCTGACCAATAGAATGACTGAGTAGCAGCTGTTTATTTCTCTATAGAAGCCTATGTAGTTTTGGCTTCTTGGAACCAGCAGGTACTTCCTGTTTGGAATGTTCTGCTCCTAGTTTTAGAACCTTAAACTACTTTCGTTTTTCAATGAACATTCATCAAAAACTCCTCAGAATACTTACACGCATAGTCCAGCCTGACATCCGCCAGCACCTTCAGAGTGTTTTCAACAGAGACGTTCTCCACGCTCAGAGATCCGACCTCATCGTACACCTTCTGAACTCTGTCTATCAGACCGTCTGTCATGGATCGGATCTCCTCCGGAGTCAGATCCCACCTCAGAGTGTTTCTGCTCCCGGCAGCCTGACAGCAGTCTCTGGATGGCGTTACCGAGTCATGAGGGATGGTCATTCTGAGACGGTGCTTAGAGAACCTGAAAGAAAGTTGGGGTTAAGTGATGGTCAAACCTTGAACTATAATATATGTTTAGGATTAACCTTAACAAGGAGAATGTTGATGCAGACTATCACTAAAACATCCTAACTATTGCAGTTTTGAACGGAATAGAGAGGATCTGAATGAATCCATCGACTTGAGTAAAGCCTGGTCATAAAAATAGTTTTTTCTACTCATGACAACTGGGTGTGTTTGGATCAGATTAAATCTGCTCAAACTGAGTTTTGTGCAATAGTAACCCATCAACAGCCACACACCATCCACTTCAGAACACTGGTGTCCAACCTTATTCAGACCACACAAGTCAGAAAGTGCAGCAGTAGTCAATAACCGAGACTCTAAATTAGAGGTTCCCAAATCCAGGCCTCGAGGGCCGGCCTCCTGCTGGTTTTCCAAAAATCCTGCCTAATCTGCTGCTGATTACCTGGATCAGGTGTGTTTAGCCAATTAGAAGCTTCAATGGCAGGTTGATTGGAAAACATGTAGGACACCGGTCCTTGAGGCCTGGGTTTGGACAACCCCCCAACCAACAAGGCCAAGTGGGCCCCATATGGTTTAAAGGTGGGCAGAAAATGTGGCCCTGATTTGGTTTGTCTGCAGTTTCTGTGGTGGCCTCACCATTGACTTACGTGGGGACTCAGTGGGTTGGCTAGCTTCACTAGCCAGCCGCCCGGTGGACAGCATAGTGCCAGAAGGCTCCGCTATAGTTTGTTAGTGAGCTCCGCTTTAGCGAGCTAGTGAGCTCCACTGTGTAGCATGCTAGTGAGGTATTCTGTAGCAAGCTAGCGAAGGTCTGCTGTAGCATGCTAGCTAGCTCCACTGCAGCATCCTAGTGAGCTCCTCTGCAGCATCCTAGCGAGCTCCACTGTAGCAAGCTTCTCTGTAGCATGCTAATGAACCCCTCTGTAGCATGCTAGTGAGCTCCTCTGTAGCAAGCTTCTCTGTAGCATGCTAATGAACCCCTCTGTAGCATGCTAGTGAGCTCCTCTGTAGCATGCTAGTGAGCTCCTCTGTAGCATGCTAGTGAGCTCCTCTGTAGCATCATAGCGAGCTCTGCTGTAGCAAGCTCCTCTATATTGAGCTAGCAAGTTCCACTGTATTGAGCTAGTGAGTTCAACTGTAGCAAGCTAGCGAGGTCCACTGTATTGAGCTGGCAAGGTCCGCTGTAGCATGCTAGCGAGCTCCTCTGTAACATGCTAGCGAGGTACACTGTAGCATGGTAGCGAGCTAATCTGTTGCATTGTAGCGATTTCCTCTGTAGCATGCTAGCGAGCTAATCTGTAGCATTGTAGTGACCTCTTCTGTATTGAGCTAGCTAGGTCTGCTGTACTGAGCTAACAAGGTCCGCTGTAGGATGCTACCGAGCAACTCTGTAGCAAGCTCCTTTGTATTGAGCTAGCGAGCCCTTTTGTATTGACCTAACGACGTCTGCTGTAGCATGCTAGCAAGCTACACTGTAGCAAGCTAGCGAGCTCCTCTGTATTGAGCTAGAGACCTCCGCTCTCCACCAGGCGGCTGGATAGTGAAGCGAGCCAACGCTCTGGGTGTCAGCTTCAGCCAATGTGGGCAAACGCAGGTGGGGCCACCACAGAAACTGCGGACAAACCCAATCAGGGTCACATTTTCTGTCCACTTTTAAACCATAAGGGGCCCACTTGACCTTGTTTCCTGGGGCCTGTTCTAAATGAACAAATTCCTTTGGAAAAACTTTTAATTCAACCCTTTAAGACAGGAGCTCCAGTGTTTATGTTCTTTGATTTTCCTTGTAATGTTTAAATTGTTAACACGATCAACATAATCCCGGCTCGTAGAATCTACTGGGATTACGTCGATCGTGTTAACAGTTGAGAACTTAGAGTATGTTGGATTTTGTGTTTAAGTGTCACCGGCGACCCCTCAGGTGTTACAGGGTCAGTCATGCTCATTTCACTTTTCTTCCTAATAACCTGGAAGTTTTTTTTAGTTACAGCTGCAGCTCCGAGTCATCCCCGGCATTCGGCTGGAGCAATAAATCTTCCACAAACACACAACGTGCTTCACATTTTTTCCATGCTAAGCAGAAGCTATCAGCCTGTCCGGTCGCCCCCTTCACACACCAATGACATTTACCAGATTATAAAGGTGGTTGTGCAGGCATGATAATTGCAGCTCTGTAATGAAGTACGGGAGAATGATAAATCTACATTTTGTATATTATACATGTTTAAAAAAAAAGTATGATACTTAGTGTACAGTAGGGCTGCCACAATTAGTTGATTAGTCATGAGTATTGATGACTAATTTAATAGTTAGTTGATTAATGAGTAAAAAACTGTGTTACATTAAAAAAAACTCCTTTATAGAGTTTGGAAAATTAATTCCTATGAGTTTATAAAGATGTTAATTCATGTATGTTTAGGATGACTGAGCGTTAGCATTAGCCATCCTATAGGGAATTCCATTAAATGTTAGCATCAAGCTAGCAGACTTTAGCTTTATGTGCTAGATCAATTTATATTTTTATGAATCGATTATTGATCTATTAAGCTTAAATCGACTTATTTTACATCCAGTTTACGTCTGATCTGATTAGTCGACTATTCGGAAAAACAATCGGTGATTAGTCGACGTTTAAAATAATCGTTTGTGGCAGCCCTAAAGCACACTAATCAATTTTTATATAGTCAAAACTATTAAAACTTCACAATCTGGTGAAATATCACACAGTTTTAATATCATATTAAGCAAATAACAACATAATAATATCCAGAAATTATTTAGCGAATTATTATTATTATTGCATATTAATGAGTATGAACACATAAATTATATTTATTATAATATTTGTGTATATTAGACTTCTTAATGATAAAATTATAGTTTTTCTTAAAATGCGTTATTTTGATTTTATTGTAGTTTTGAACATTTTTTAAACAAATATAATAAAAAAGTAACATTTATTTGAGATATATAGTTGGAAAAAGGTGGAATAGGTGACCTTAATATACCCTAAATCAAGGGTGGGAAAACTGCGGCCCTGAGGCCATATATAAACTATTAATTCTGGCCCACCAAACTAGAACAAATGACATTGATAATCCTAATTATTGCTTTATTTTCCCTGTATTTCAGGCGTCTCCCCAATTGTGCAATATAAAAACATTGAAAGTTATTCTGCATTCATGTAAGTTTTTTAAAGTTTCTTGTTTTTCTGAAGTTCATGTGTAATTTCTGTGTCAGTTGGCATTTTTCCGATCATTCCAACCGCACCTGAATGCAGCATTTCTTTACATTTGTGCTTTTCTCTGAGGGACATCATTCCATTAGTGCGAAAATGAGAAAAAGAAGTCACAAAATGTTCTGTTTTAAGATATATCAATCAGAATTGGCATGTCTTTGTCCACATTCCAAGATATTTATTCTCTTATGAGACAGATTACCCCAAAAATGCTACACATCTCCTCCTGATTTGTCAAATTTTAGAGTCACAAATGAAAACGTTTACCCACTCCTCCTCTAAATAGTTATATTTTTTCATGCATTTATACCTTTTTGGACTTATTTTGCTCTTTTACACCAAAAAATGTCTAAAAATTGTTCAAATTGTGGTTAAATTAAATGCAATAATAAAGGGAAGCGGTTAAAACATAAACATAAAATATTTTCTCCTTATGGAGAATTTTGCAGAACAAATCTGAGCCATAACTGTAATCAGATTAAAAATTTAATTTAAGTTTTTCGCTCCATATTCACACTAGTTCTGAATTAAAGCAGGATTTTTTATGATCTGGTTTTTGTAGAACATATAAACTGGTGTCAGATAGAATTACTGCAGTGATCCGGTTTCTGTGGTGGTGTGTAAACAGGCCGAGCAGCTTCAGCCACAGAACGACATCCTGTGATCGGTTTGAGGTCGAACAAACAGCGCCATACCTGCGGAGCGTTCCGCAAAACACCACTCTGAGCGCACACATGGCTCATGCGCGGCTCCGTGCATCAACCAGTGCGTAAAAACCTCCTTTCTTCCGCCTTACTGTCACTGGAATCCAGGGAGAGGAAAAAAGCGTGGCTGCTCTCCTCACGTGTGTCGGGAAGCTCACCGCGCATGCGCAGCTCCCTCATGACGCGGACACAGACAGCTGAGGAGCTCAGGTAGGTGGGCGCGCGGGAGGCACGGCCAGCATCCTTTCACCTGCAGTTTTTTAATCTTAAACCCTTCACGGTTGTTGTCTTGTGTTACGTTTGCGCTCGCGCCCTTTTTTCAGAGATGATTTGTGTTTCTATCGGGTCAGATGGAAAAATCCAGAATTAGCCTCTCAATGCGTGGGGATGTTTTTTTTTTTTTTTTTTTTTTTTTTTTAAACATGTGCAGCGGTGGATCCGGTTACATCACGGCCCCGCATGCTCACGCACGGAGGAGTGGCTGCAGAGCGAGGCGGCACGAGGCTGCGTTTGTGTCCGCTGCGGCCCTTTTTCTTTAACCTGAGAGCGCGCGCGCATCCCGGATCTGTCAGGAGACGCTCGCGGCGCGGAGTCCCTCCTGTCTCTCATCCGCCTGTCAGTTGTCTTGGAAACAATAAAATAAAATAAAATAAATGTCGTAAAATCGTAATATTGCTGTGATTCAGTCTCCAGGGAGGGTTAGGTCATTATTTCACCCCATTTTGTATTCATGTTACCACGTGACATCCTTTTATTTAGATATTTTTGATTAATTTATGTATTATCCATTCATCAAAATGGATTCGGGTCACGTGACTGGTCGTATCCCAGATGTCAACGGGCAAATACAGGTCACCTGTTCAGTACAGGACCTTAAAAATACATTAGAATCACCTAAAAAAGCTATAAAAGATGTTTATAAGAGCAATTCTGATGTACTGTATGGCAATTAAAGTATTAGTATAGTTATTATTTATTACAAAACAGACCAAAATGTAAACAACAGCTTGAAAATAAAAGGAAAAAGTAGAATAGGAGAGTATATTTAAAAATTAAAGACAACAAATAACAGAAATTCAGTGCTAATGCATCTATTACCTGTAAATTATTTAAAAATCAACAACTAAATGAAATATATTTAAAAGATCTTGTATGTCTTTAGAAAAAGGGTTAAAATTTGTAATTTCTTTGTTATTTTTTCATGTTAGCTTACAATAATTAGGCAGTTATTTTGAGCAGATTTTTATAAACTTTTTTTATTTGAACTTTACATTGATATTACTTTTTTCTTGTCTTTTTTGTTTGTTTTGACACAATTTTTTTTAAAAATCTGAAAAAATACAAAACTTTACATTTACTGTATCTGATTGTGTTTCCTAACCTCAGTTATTTCTTCTTTTATTTCATATTATGCACATTTTCCGATTAGTCACAAATTTCAAAATAAAAGCGGTGGTCTTGAAGGGATGTTAAGATGATTTGAGAGGAGGTCAAAGGAATATATCTGATGTTTTAATAAAAATATACAATTTTAAAGTAGCATTTTTTATCTAATATTCATAATGACCTTCTACTCGTTTCTTTTTTCTGTCTTAACATTTCCTACCGGAGCAGCTTCATGATTCATCATGTGCTCACCGGGCGCCGTCCCGTTTATGTCAACAGATTTTAGGTGAAACATGGCGGTGGAGAAGCGCCTGGCGTTGGCTGTCGTTCAGTTCCTCCGAGATCAAACGCACTGTGGAGCTTTGAATTCTGACGAACAGGAGAGCCTGGAGGGTGAGCCCAGTCGCTGCCTGTGTTTATCTCTGGAAATGACCCATAATTCTCCTCTGTCCTCATCAGAATAAATATCTCCAAATCTGTTTTAAGTTTCTGAAACCTTAAATATAACCAGAAATGGATGAGTTCCAGGTGTCGCTCTTCCTGTTGAACTGAAAACACAGTTTGGATTTCTTGATGGGAAAGTTTGATGTTTTTGATTGTTTTGACATTTCTCTCTTTAGTTGCCATCCAGTGCTTGGAGACAACTTTCAAAATCAGTTCCAGTGATGGTCACCTCGCAGTTTCACAGCCGCTTAGAGAGATTTTCCTCAACGCTCTGCTCAAGGTGAGTTCTGGGGATTATGCCACTATTGTAGTAATGTTTCAGTCAAAGAAAAATGAAAAGAATGTTATATTCTCCTGAAGTGTAAAGTCCCACTGCCCCAGCGATGGAAGTTCAGGACGAAAACCCTTTGAGCATCGAGCAGCCATATTGGATTTTGTTCTACCTGCTGATTGAGTCACTAAATATGTTTTTTTTTTTGGCTCTTTGTGTATTTGACTTTGACATCCCTGTTATATACAGTCATTCACTGTATATATTGTTGGTATTGTGGGTGCAGAACGACAACATCACCTCACCAGAAACGTCCCCGTCTCCGGAGGACATCGAACGAGCCGAGCAGCTGAAGAACGAAGGTCATTTCTCTTTAAGTCCTGACACCTTCAGTTATCTCTGATGTCACATCCTTGTCCTACTGCTACAAATAGCAATAAAAACATTTACATTTGGATGAAAACAAGCAAGAAGAGTTCTTGATTTTTACTCAAATAAAATGTAACAAAAGAAAGAAGATTAAAGGAGTAAATAACATTTTAGAGGATTTTAATGAGCAGATAACTAGAAAACGAAGATAAAAACGTTACAGCTGCGGTGATCTGGAACAGATCGGATCCTCTTCATGATGGAGGGATGGATCCCTGAGAATCAGGTTTTAATTTCATCCGTATTGATTTAAAGCCTCACTAAGGACTAATCTCAGTGGAATTCATCTGTATTTTTTTAAAGTTTCTAATTTCTTTACCCAAAGTTTGAGACAAATATCAAGTTAAAAGTGACACATTTTTATTTTTTGCCTTTTTTTTTTTTCCTAAAAATCAGTTTTCTATATTCAGAAAGAAAGACACAACTCTGTTTTTGTTTGTCATCTTAAGATTTCTGCTCCTGTTTTTTTTATTTTTTTATCCTCAAATAAATTAAAAATTCATATATATTTTCTCTCAATTTGTCAAAAACATTACAACAGTAAAAATGTATTTTTTTTTTTAATTCGATGCAGTTTGGTGGAAAAAATATTCTGACTTTTTTACTATTATCTAGAAAAATGTCTTTAATTTAGATTAGATTTTCTAAATTTAGCTTTTAAATTAAAGCATTTAAATCCTATTTTACAGTAAAATAAACCAGAATTTATATGATCTAACAAAATGGTTTCCTTTTTTTCCACAATAGTTTAGATTTTTATGTAGAATTTATTAAGATGCTTTTATTGTTTTCATAATTTTTCACTTTTTAAAAAAATCCGTATCATTGTTTTTATCATTTCTGCTTAGAAATGTCTCGTGTTCACAAAAACATTTTTAATGCATCATTTTAAAAAAAAAAGATCACGGTTGTGTTTTTATTAAAAAAATAAAAGCAGAATTTCAAATTTTTATTTGCCTTTTTGTTCTACTGATGACAAAACTTTATTACTTGTAATGTGAACAAAAATAAATGTTTCTAAATTCATATAAGAGAATAACCAAAGGAATCCAAAACAGAAAAGATGATCATTTAAATCAATTTTAAAATATCTTATTTAACTAAAAATTAGTTTTTTAAGGCATTTAAATTGAAAATGTAAGAAAATGTTGAGATTCTTGATTATTATTGCTTAGTTTCGTCATTTTCTGCATTTATAAATTAGCCTGAATTGTTTTAAATGTAATCCTAAACTAAATAAACTCTTAAGTTAACAGAAAAAAACAATCATCGATTTGTCTTTCTGGATAAAAACAGATTTTTTTCCTTCCAGGGAACAACCACATGAAGGAGGAAAACTACAGGTGTGCGCTGGACTGCTACACGAAGGCCATTGATCTGGACCTGAGGAACGCCGTGTATTACTGCAACAGGTACTCTCTGATTCCTGCACGTCTGCAGCCTCAGTTTGCAGGTTTGAGGTTGAAGCATGAGGATTGATGCTCGCAGGGCTGCAGCTCACAGCAAACTGGGGAATTACACTGAAGCCACGAGCGACTGTGAACGAGCCATCGGCATCGACCCCACCTACAGCAAAGCGTACGGCCGGATGGGGTGAGCGTCGGCCTCGTAACCCGAAGGAGTTTTTGTCCTTTTTATTCAACTGGTTTTCTGTTTTTTTTCCAGTTTGGCTCTGACAGCGATGAACAAATATCCTGAAGCGATCTCCTACTTCAAGAAAGCTTTAGTGCTGGACCCTGAGAACGACACCTACAAGTCCAACCTGAAGATCGCCGAGCAGAAGCAGAAGGAAGCGTCGAGCCCCGTGAGTTCACTCGGATTATGTTTGGTCTCCGCCTTTGAGGAGTTTACATCAAAATCCTGTCATTCCTGCAGATAGCGGCCGGACTGGGGTTCGACATGGCCAGCCTAATCAACAACCCGGCCTTCATCAGCATGGTGAGAGCTTTCTGTCATTTCTAAACAGAGAAACGGCGGCTTGAGCTGCGCTGTTGTTCACAGGCGGCGAGCGTGATGCAGAACCAGCAGGTGCAACAACTGTGAGTGCTCGACTCTCTGTGAATGTTGGGTTTAGACGGCGTTCTGCAAACGCTGACTCGCTGCTGGTGTGTGCTCAGCATGTCGGGAATGATGTCCAACGCG
Source organism: Oryzias melastigma (assembly GCF_002922805.2). NCBI lineage: Eukaryota > Metazoa > Chordata > Actinopteri > Beloniformes > Adrianichthyidae > Oryzias > Oryzias melastigma. The sequence goes on from NC_050523.1 coordinate 4,356,567, forward strand.
GTCGGAGGTCCTGCCGCCGGAGTGGGGGGGATGTCGGACATTTCCAGCTTGATTGAGGCGTAAGTACTGGAGTCCAAATGAACTCTTGGTTTAAGACGGGTCGGCGACCTTTAGCAGTAACATTTGTCTAGAAGTGGATGCATCAGAATGGAGCAGATCGAGGAGCTTGTGGCCTATTTTCTAGACCATAAATACGATATTTTTTCAACGGCTTTTTCTCATTTTCTCTTGATTCCTAATGTTTTAAATAAAGAAAAGCTATTTTATTTTTTATTCTTTCGACAGAAAATTGCCACAGCATGTTAAAAACACAATTTTCTTGAATGAAAATCATCTTTTTTGTGTTTTTAACATCTTCTTGTAGCATTTTTCTCACAACGGAGGAACTATATAAAATAATTTATGGTTAAAACGGAGTATTTCTTTATTCAAATCGAGTTCAATCAGAAAACTGGATGCTAGAAAAATCTCAAACTAATGACGCAGCTGCTGAAATCCCAAGGTCTCCCCTCCCCCTGCACGCACCCTCCCCCGCTCACGCTTAGATGTGCGAGACACGGCGAGCGTTCAACACTGGTGACGTAGCGAATTGTGGCTCAAAACTTGGATATCGCTCGTCGTTATTTTTCCGTTGCTAATGTTAGCTTGAGGCTACAAGCTTCCAAGTTAGCGGACAAACGGAGCTATCAGCGATGAGGAGGGGGGTGGGGTTGCTCTGCACCAACGGTCCCGCCCACAACCCAGATTTGTATTTCTAACAAGCTGCTGCTGCTGGATAATCAGTGCATCTTTAACTGCTTCTGAAAATAATCTGGTGCTTAAGATGTTTTCTATAAATCTCTTTTATAAAACAACTTTACTCTGTGTTAAACATGAAGTTCGCCTGATATTAATCTCAAGACTTTCCTATAAAATAATCTGCATTAAGATGAATTGCTCCGTCCAGTTTAGTGCTAATACTCTTATAATTAAAATGAGTTTTAAACTGATTTCTTTTCTTTGAATATTTCACTTTCTAAGAGGTCCTCTCTTGGAAGGACGTCACTGTTTTTCCCCGTTGGTCAGGAAGCAGCAGGTGAACGGATCCTCTGCTCTCTCGTTCAGGGGACAGCAGTTCGCCCAGCAGATCCAGCAGCAGAACCCGGAGCTGATAGAGCAGCTGAGGAACCACATCAGGAGTCGCTCCTTCAGCGGCAGCGCCGAGGAGCACTCATGATCCATCCAGGTACTCTTCAAACCAAACTCTCCCCGACCAAACTACACTAAAGGAAACTGAAACCTCCTCTTTCTTCCAGTCACAACTTTAATCTTTAACCATACGGCGCAAAAACAATCTCAACACCCATTTCTTTAAGTCAAATCCCCGGCTTAGCTGGAACGAAGAGACGAGGAACGGGTTGAAGGCACTTGTGACTGAAGGCTCCGCAGGGAAGGCCGGAGAGCCAGGAGACAGAAGGAAGAGCCCAGAACTCATCAGCCCACCGAGAGAAACCAGAGAGAAACCTGTGCCGAAACCGCCGCCTTCTTCACGCTCAAACTCAACGATGAAGAGGCCTGAGAAATCTCACTCCAATTCTGCTCAAATCAAACATCCGGTTGGTTTGTAACATCTTTGTCATTTTTGTAGACAGAACTGTAACTTAACGCGAACCCATCCCTGAACCGGTGGGACTTGTTGCTTCACGTCGTGCGTCACTTCTAACACGTGTATTGCAGTGTTTGCAGCCTGTGTTCTGTTGATTTTAGCACTTTAGCGAGAAAAGAACTGCTGTCCCCTTTAAGCAAATCTATTCAGTCACACACCGTTTGTTTGCATGCTCTTCAATCTGGTGTTTGAGATCGGATGGATGAAGGTGAGCTGAGGCAGGACAGGACCGGTTTTATTTGAAGACAAAAATAAACATTTTCAAATCGAACTTTTCCTCAAGTGGGTCTTATTAAAATGTTGAGTGTGAAATTTGTTTAGCTGTGGTTTAAAAATATAATTTCAGTTTGCTCCTTTTTTGTCTCTGTCAAACCATTGACTGTATAGATAGAACTGGACAGAGCAGCTGTGAGGTCACCTTCAACTCCAGGGAAATGAAGCCATTTGGAGTTATCCGAGTTATTTCTCAATAGGATTTTAGCTTCTTGAAGCTGGCAGGTACTTCCTGTTTTGAACTTGAAAGGGGAGGGGTTACTCAGTCCAGTTCTCTATATACATATATATAATTTCAGTTGGCTCCTTTTTTGTCTCTGTCAAACAATTGACTGTTTATATAGAACTAAACAGAGCAGCTGTGAGGTCACCGTCGGCTCCAGCAAAATGAAGCCAATTCCGTCGCCATTTTTCTGTGAAACACATTTGGAATTATTGGAGTTTTTTCTTAATAGAAATCGATTGGATTTTAGCTTCTTGTTGCCGGTGGTAAATTCCTGTTTTGAACATGAATGAAAAGGGGTTACTCAGTCCAGTTATCTATATAGAGTGTATGTGTTAACGCCATTCTCGTCTCTGTCAAACCATTGACTGTATACAAAGAACTGGACAGAGTGGCTGTGACGTCATCTTCGGCTCCAGCAAAAAAAAGCCAATTAAGTTGTCATTTTTCTTTGATACAGACACCCTATTTGGAGTCATTTCTCAATAGAAGTCAATTGGATTTTGGCTTCTTGGAGCCAGCAGGTACTTCCTGTATTTGAACACAAAGGGGGAGGAGTTAATCAGGTTACTCAGTCCAGTTTTCTACATAAACTTTAAACTTTATTTGTATAGCACCTTTTTCTTCGGCCGAAACACAAGGTGCTTACAGTCAATGCATCACACATCAAACATTCTTAATATACAGTGTATGCGTTAACTCCATTCTTGTCTCTGTTAAACCATTGCCTGTACATATAGAACTGGATAGAGTGGCTGTGAGGCCACCCGCGGCTCCAGCTAAATGAAGCCAAAACAGCTGTCCTTTTTCTGCAATACGGACACGACCATTTGGAGTTATTTCTCAATAGAAGTCTATTAGGTTTTGGCGTCTTGAAGCCGGCAGGTACTTCCTGTTTTGAGCATGAAGGGGGTGGGGTTACTCTGTCCAGTTCTCAATATACAGTTAATACACCAAACATTACCTCCATTCTCAGCTCTGTCAAACCATTTACTGTATATGTAGAACTGGACAGAGTGGCTCTGACATCACCTTTGACTCCAGCAAAATGAAGCCAATTTAGTCGCCATTTTTCTGCGACATGGACGCCACTATTTGGAGTTACTTCTTAGTAGAAGTCGATTGGATTTTGAGTTCTTGGAGCCAGCAGGTACTTCCTATTTGGAACGTGAGGAGGGAGGGATTATTCAGTCCAGTTCTCTATATACAGACAACACATCAAAAATAAGCAATTTTGTGAAATTTCCTGCCATGTTTGAGGTCAGGTTTTGACCGATTGGTCATAGGAAAGCAGCTAAACTTCCTGCTTCATACTGGCTCGCTTTTGATTGGCTGACTCATCAGCCTGGAGTCTGGAGCAACAGTCTTTCATATGAACAGAAACACAAATAGAAAAGGGGAGTTGTAATCATAGAAAGACGAGCTTTGATTTGTCCTGAAACTTTAAGCTAAACTTACATCATTGTAACAAAATAATGATGTACATGTACATCATATTCAGAATTATTTATTTTGGGGGCGGTTTTCAAATGTGGGATCAGGATCACAAACGTATTCAAAGTGACACAAAAAAAAAGAAAAAGAAAGTTTACAGAGAATTTATTAACACTTATTACACATTTACAAGATTTTCTTTTAAGGAAAAGAAGTTTATATTATTAACAATTCATTTTAAAATACAGTATTATCCCCTTAGCTTGCAAAAAGAGTCAAATATGAAGTGCACAGTTCCACAGTTGGTCCATTCTAAAATGCAAAAACAACAAAAAAGTAAAAGTCACTAGCATTCGTTGCTGGTGTACGGACAAATCACACACACTTGTGCAATGTCGTCGTATTCGTAGGTCCTCTTCAGAAACGTGTCTGTGAGTCTGAGTCCAGAAATGCTCTGAAACAACCAGGAAGAAGTCAGTATTTGAGCAGAACAGGTGAAGCGCCAACGTGGACGGCTGGGATCGTACCTGGAGGCCCTGGACGGAGGAGAAGATGGTGAGGGGCAGTAAGAGGGAGGCGCCCGGGCTGAGTTTACCCAGCTGTCGGCCCGATATACCGCACCAATGGATCGACCGCGTGTTGCACATTTCTACCACCAGATCCATGGTTCTCTCGCTGGAGAAAGAATGTTTGTTTGTAAGGAACAGGAAAATATACTTTGTTTGTTTATGAAATCCCTGAAATCTGAAGAAGACTCACTTGACGCTTCATTGTTTTCCCTATTCTCTTTAAAGGTTAGTTAATGTTCAATAGTAGTGACAGATTTGTATCTATAAAAAGTGAAACATTTTCCCAAATTTATCAACACCAACAATAAAAATGCAGCCAAAAGCAATCTAATATGTATTTGTACAGCTCGTTACTCAGTAGGTATGGGTGAAGAACCCCTACAAAAGGTTAAACATTTCTTTGATCTGCTGTACTTTCACACTGAACTCTTGAGGGTGGTTCATTCCCTCCCAATGTAAATAACAAATCTAATGTTTAATTACTGAATCTCATTGTTTTTTTATTTTTGAGACCAATGCTGAACTTAACCCTTGACCCACGGCGATATCCCCAGTGACATCAAAATAACACACTCTCTTTTTAAATTTTACCGCTAGCTGCGTTCACGCCAAATGCGAAATTTGCGTGGCCCACCCCTCTTTCGACACGCGGTAAATCGTGACTGATCACGTTCGGTGTGTACGCAGCATAGCTCTTCGACCGTTTACGCCATCACAGTGAATTAGCGGATTCTGGCGTCTAAAGAACATCAACAGTTGAGCTAAAGTTCTGGTGTTAAAGGGTTCAACAAAGGAAGAAATACTTTACTACTTGACAGCTGAACATAGAGATGGTTTCATCTCTGAGCTTCCTATTCATCCATTTTTGAATCCGTTCAAACTTGCAACACTTCCCCTAATGTGGTCAATGGTACCGAAACATGCTAGTGTTCACTTGCAAGCAAAGCTTAGCCTTTGATCTTAGCCACACTTTTATAAAAATAGAATTTAAACACTTTATATTTAAGAGTAGTGTATGAGAACTGGACAGTGAGTGTGACTCGACAGATAGAAAAATGGTTTACTTCGGGGGAGTGGTCACTCAGTCCAGTTCTCATATGCAGTCAATGGTTTTAAGTGATCATTTTGTTGTTTTTTTTCTACTCATGACTCTTCCCGCCTACAAGCTATTCTTTAGCTTAGCATTTTAAAGCTAAACCTTTCTACTACACTTATTTATTTTCTGTTGTTTAAGTTTTTAACTCAACTTTTTCAGTAAAACCCATAAAACGACCTTCAATTTGAATTACCTCCTGATACTAGACTTGCCTCATCTCTTCTGAACGACTAAGTGGTTTTAAAAAAGTACAGAAAGCAGCATTTTCCAAGAGTTTGCACCTGCAGTTTGTGATTTTACAAACGATGTCGAAAGGTTCCTCGAGGTTGACGGTGTCGGGGATCATCTCCAAGGACAGCCTGATGTCGCCGTACCCCGGAGCCTGCAGGACATCAGGGAGTGTTAAGGCCGTGTCACACTGCCGCTACGGGCATTTTCCACGTATGTAATTTCGGTCTCCGCTAATGTGCACAGATGTCCGTCGAGGGTTTCGGTGGACAGGACAGTACATGAATTTGATTTTCAGCTGTTCAAAACTTTTGGTCAGTTTAGAATTACGCAGTTTCAGTTTATTTTACTTAGTTTATACGCAATTTTGTGCAATTGTTCGTGATTTTTTGCAAGATGCTTGCACGACTGTTCCATGTACGTCTAACAAGCTTCTCACTCATGTACCACCGAGGTCCAACTTTTACATTGCTTATACTGTCACGTTAAAATGACATCATTGCATTCAAACAGCCCAATAATCACGCATGACCCGCCCCTCCCCCGGTCCGGCTCGTCCAGGTGGGGGTTGGGCCTCTCGCGGGGCAGTGCTGCGGGAGGGGGATGGGTACAGCAGGTGTATGGAGCTAAATTAGGGCCAATATTATTTGAAACCCAAATAAAACAACTTTAAAAAATATAATAATGGTGTTTTTTTTTTTTGGTTTCAAAACTAAAAATTATAATTTTAAAACTTTTTTTCCACACTAATTTTTTTTTATTTTAGTTTCAATACTTTTGGCCCTGTTGTAGCGTGTTGGGGGGGCTAACATTACATTTTAAGGACGTTTAAAGGGAGTTTTTTTTTAATATTTTCTAAGGTTTAAACTGGAGAAAAAAGTTTTTAAATTCAAATTTTGAGTTTTGAAACCTAAAAAACAGAACATTTGAAGCTGAATATAATTACGTTTATTTAAGAATAGCAAAAAGTTTTGGACATTTTACATTTTTTTTTGGCGAAGCACCAATAATTTTTTCAAAATGTTTTATTTGGGTTTTAAATATTTATGGCCCCAAAATAGCTCCATACAGGTGCGGATATGACTTGCAAAAACTCAAAGAAACTCAATGAAGGGCGCGTTTAGTGATCTTTGCGCGGTTTGTTTGTTTGTAATTTTTAACGTGGTTCATTTGTGATATATCTGTGAAAATTTCACATTAAAGACCAAAACTTTTTCCACCAATTTTCATCTGTGCTATACAAATAAAATGTACGTAGTGGCAGTGTGACACGGCCGTCAGGGGAAGTTCTATAGGACCGTCAGGCCTCAGTAAAGATACCATTCTTTGTAGCTGGCTGGTCTGCAGCCTCCCCCTCTCCCCGAGGTTGGTCCTCCACACAATGTCCAGCTTGCCGATCATGGTGACGCCCTTGATGACGCCGGCCTTCTCCGCGTACTCCGCCTTGGGTTTCAGGCAGTACAAGTATTGCCGCGTATCCATGGGCTGCAGGTAGGACATTTTCCCAAACGTCGACTCTCTGAGAGGCGAAATATCCAAATTAGCATCAAAAAGAGTTTAGCTTTGAGTTGTAAACAGCAAGGAAGAGGTTTTTTTTTACCCATCATCCCCGCTGGCGACTGTGTTGAGCTCTGTAACGTTGTACATAATAGTGGGTTCTAGAGAGACTTTCTCCATGAACATGGGCGAGGTGGTGATGTTCTGGATCTGAGCTTCCAGAAAGACTTCGTCCGTCTGGAGCGCAGGGGTTGGAAGGAGGAGAGTCACACTAGAATCACGACTCACTGAGGTTAGACGTTTATATCTCACTGCCTCAAAGGATAATTTCAGCGTTTTTGAAGTGGGTGACACTGATTTCAAAGTTCTCTGGAGGACAAAGTGAGCCATGTCCTCAAGGTTTGTGTTTATGAGCCTGAAAAAATCTGGCAAGAAAACATGAATTTATCCTTTGAGCTACTCTTCAGGTGATGTGAGAGTCCTTTAGTGGGCAAACAAACATTCATGGGAAATCAAACATGAATTAGATCCTCTCAGGTTTGCTCAGAGAACCTTTGAGAACGTGTTAGTACAAGTGCCGCGCTGCAGGACGGAGTAGAGGCTGCACGTCTACTTGTGAAGATAACTGAATCTCCAGCATCGGTTCATTGGGTTCTTTTGGTTGGTAACATTCTAACTGCTCATATGTGCAGCATATAAAAGCTTTTTAGCCCATTTGCTAATGAGTCTTCAGACTGAAATGTCCAATTGGTGCCAAAAATAGCAAATTTTTAATGGAAAACGGTGTATCCAGAAAATTATACCAATTATATAACTGTTAACTTAGTAAGCATTCTTCACCATCACAAGATCCTTTCTAGTCGATGTTATCTAGTAATTTAAAAAACATTTTACACGATTTTACTGAATTTATCTAGTTAATTTTATGAGTTGATTTGGTTTATTCTTGGATTGCTTTTTAATATTTGCATTAATGAGTAATTTTAAAACATTCTAGATATTTTCAGACAATTTATTATAATTTACTTAATACATTTTTTAGGATTTATTTTGGTTTATTTTGGCATTACTCAGCAAAATAATAACTTTTATTCATTATTCAGTCATTTAAAAACATTGTTCGAAATTGTAGACAATTTTACATCATTGATATTGTTCATTTCAGGAGTTTAATTATGTTTATTTGGGGACTGCTCAGCCAAAATAATATTTTTTAAATGCATATTTCAGTCATTTAAAAACATTATTCAAACTTTTAGATAATTTAGCAAAATTTATCTAATTAATTTTAGGATTTAATTTGGTTTATTTTAGTTTTTTCAACCAAAAAACATTTTTTATGCATTACAAAGTCATTTAAATTATTTTTGTAACTTTTAGACAATTTTACATAGTTCATTTAATCAATTTAAACAGGGAATTTGGTTAATTTTGGCAATACTTAGCATAAAATAAAAAGCAAAAAGCTATATATTGTTTTAATTCAGCATTATTAAGTTATTGAAAAACCTTTTTGGAGATTTTAGACAATTTTGCATCATTTATCTAATCAATTTAAGGAGATAACTTTGACTTTTTTGGCATTGCTCAGCCGTTATAAGCACAAATACTAATCTATATTTTGAATATAGCATTTTTTAGAAAATGTAAAAATATTTTTAGAATTTTTAGACAGTTTTAAATCCTTTGTCTTGGCAATTTTAGAATTTATTGAAGTTAATTTTGGCATTTCTCAGCCAAAAACAGAACATATTTTTGCATTATTGCATAATTTAAATACATTCTTCAATTTTTTTTGACATTTTCATATCATTTATTCAATTTGAGGAGCTGATTTGGTTTTTCTTGGAAATTTCTCCACTGGAATAAATCAATAAATGTAACTTTATTCAGTTATTTTATGAAAAACTGTAGGACTTTGACCTTCAGAATTCATCATTTACTTGTTAGTTTTAGTTTATGAAGCGTTTAGCCTTGTTCAGCATTATTTCTGTATTTCTTTTTTACTTTTTTCATCAAATATTTAACAGTTTAGCTTCAAGACTTTATAAGGGGTTTAAAGGATTGTTTATTATTCAACTTTTTTTCAGAAATGTGAAACATATTAGGACTTGGTTTGGACAGCGTACCTTCTCACATTTAAGTTTTTATCATTGCTAAGAATCATTTTAGCGTTAAAATGAGGCACTATTCTTTTATTGTTTCTGTAGTAAAATTTCTTTAGCTAAATTAGCATAAATTAAAGTTCAACAAAACGTTTTTTTAGATGCTCTAAATCCCATGTTGTAGACGGTCTGGTTGATGCTTCAGGAGATCAACACGTTTCTCGGTGCAACCTCTACATCAGAGTCGAGTTGAACAAGAGAAAAAGCAGAGATTAGTTCATGCCTGCAGCTTCTGGAAAAACATCTGATCCTCGTCTGAATGTAAAGTCATGTATGTTTAATTCAACATGATCAAAAGGCTGCGTGAGGAAATCTTTAGCCATTTTAAGGGTGAAAAGGTAAATCTGTGGCCACACCCCCCAAAGCAACACCCACCAATCAGATTAACCCATCAGTCAGGATTATTTATGACATCAGACTTGATGTGTGGCGTCATTTTTCTCTGTGATTTCTGTGTTTCAGCACCACAAACGAGCCCTGTGAAAGCTGCGAAAGGCACGGAAAGAGCAAAAAGAAAACTCCTGGAGGGTCAGGTCAACATCGCCTCCAGATTTTTCCTTTTTTTGAGCTCAGAGATGAAAAGTCTGCTGCACCGAAAAGGAATGGATGGAGAGCCAACTTTGAGGCATGACAACAGAAGAAAGAATTACCACAGAACTGAGGTCGCTCTAATGGAGAAAATAAAATACAAAGACATCATGAACAAATGGAGTTACATGCAAAAAGTTGATGACAATGAATATGTGCATAAAAAAACTAAAGCTACTGATATGAAAATGAGGAAAAGCGTAAGAGGAAAACTCTTCATCTCCAGATTTTACTTCACAAGAACTTTGAGAATGGAAAAATCAATCATCTCTGGAGATCTAAGAGTTTTCCAGGAGGTCTAATCTAACACTTACGCCCTCTAAAACGTCACTGACTGAAACCCAAGCTCTGCATTTACCTCGGCATTGTAGAACTTTGTCTTTACATCCAGCGGCTTCAAAACCTGATGGAGAAAAGATTGAAAACTGAAGCTTTTTTCACTCTGTGACGCCATTCCACCGCAAAACTAAAAGAACCAGGAGAGCAGAGCTTGGACTGGAAGTGACTCCTCATGGGGTGGAGTGGCCGCGTTTGCCTCGTGGTGGCATTTCTCAAGCCGCCTCCAGCTTCAGCACAGCCGTCCTAACGAGAAACGTGTTTACCTGGAATTTGAAAAACTTGCGAAAATAGAGCTTCTCCCCGAACTGCGTGGTGTAGCTGACCGCACAGACTAAACTGGAAGAGGAAGAAAGGAAAAGTTTCAGAAATTTCATTTAGAGCACATGTGTCAAAGTCACGGCCCAGGGGCCGGATCCAGTCCTCCAGATCATTTTATTTTATTGTTATTAATGGCCCGATGTTATCTTATTTCTAACTTGTATAATTTTGACAAAAAATATTTTTATGGAGAGTAAAATACTGAAAGTTATTTAAGGTTTAAGTTGATTCATTCTGGAATAATATTCCTGCCTTTTTATTATTCATAATCAAGTTAAAAAGTTACTGTTTTTAAGTTTTAAAAATGAGCATTATGCTAGTTTTTTGGACTATTTTGGCATTTACTAAGTTATTTATAGGCTATTTTGGAGTTTGGCTAATATTTCAGCTACATGCTAGCTGTTTTGACAAATTTAGGCTTTTCTTTTTACGTTTTTTTGGCTATTTTGAAGTTAGGCTAATATTTACAGGCTAGCTGTTTTTGGCTAATTGAGTTTTTTTTTCCAATTTTTAAGGATATTTTGTAGCTTTGCTATTTTTTCAGCTACATGCTAGCCGTTTTGGCTAACCTATCTTTTTTCTTTCGTTTTTTAGGCTAATTTGGCATTTAGCTAATATTTCAGCTGGCTATCAGCTTCAGCGTTTTTAGCTATCAATTTCAGCATCTTCACCTATCAGCACTGGCATCTTCAGCGGCCAAATTCAGCTTATAGCATTCACACTAGCATTATCACAGGTAATGCTATTTGTGTAGTTCATAATAATGTAAATAAGTTACGGTTTTAAAGTTTTAAACATTCAGTTTTAGAGTCTTATAAAAATGTTTATCTCGTTCAGCCCGTGACCTAAGGTGTCTTTTGCATTTTGGCCCCTTGTGCAATTGAGTTTGACACCCCTGTTTTACAGTTTAGATTTTAAAACACACTTTTATCATCTTTTGAGCAATTTAAATTTATAATTAAGCAGTTTTTATAAGAAAATAAAAAAAAAAAAACATTTATTGTTTTCCATTTCCGAAGTGACAAGAGATCAGAAAAATACTCAAAAATGCCATTTTAAGGGTAATTTTGTTTATATATATGCTCCATATCATCAGAAAAATGCCAAAATAACCCAATTTTCATCAGAGTGGGTGTTTAAATGGCAGAATAGAAGATGCTTTAGGACGTAGGTGGACTCACATATGTGTGCCGATTTCTTTAACTTCATGGTGGATGACGTCGTCGATGCAGCACTCGGGTTTGAGCTCGGCTACAGCCGAGTTTGAGGCGGAGAGGTTGAGCCTCTGCGAGCTCGTCTGTAGGTCTGCCTGTTAGGAATCAGATCCGAAAAAAACATTTAAAAAAGAGTAAAAAAAAAATCTTAGAGAAATGAGCCACACTTGTTTCCTTCTTACCTTCACTAGAATATCCTTCACAATCTGAGTGCTGTCATTATGTACGCTGATGTAGCTGGAGAAAGTCTCGCCAAGAAAAATATTTCTGCAAAAGAAAAATCAGTTTTGTAAATGCTAGTTTAGTCTAATTTGAACCTGCTTGGGGGGTGATTACCCAAAGTTCTGGGGAAGCGTGAGCATCTCTCCCAGCATCAGCGACTCCGCTCCTTTGATGGTGGACGGGTCCTGCTTCATCAGCTGACCAAACAGATCTCCTGCACAGAAAAAAGCAGAACAACTTCAAAATAAAGAAGGCAAAAGACAACGACAGGAAAGTCCTGAAACGTCGTCCTTGAGTTTGTTCATGATCTCTTTTCTTCTCCCTTTTGTCATTCTTTCAGTCTGTCTCTCACAACTGAAGTACATCTATGACGATAAACCCAGCTTTTAAACTGGCAGAATCAGTGAACGACATACATGGTTTTGCCTAACTATAAATAAACAAAGTTTTTATGTTTTCTATAATCTACAAAATCTGAAATTCATAATAATTTGACAAAGTTGTACAAATTAAAATAATTCCTTTTTTTGCAGATGTGAACAAAGTAAACCTAGAGGCCACTTAACACAGTTTCAGTCCTTTTAGCCTTAATCATATGGCTCAAACATCAAGCATGAAATCAAATAACTTCTGGATATCCTCAGAGTCGTCTGTCACTGTTTTTTTTGTGTGGGTATGATCAGGGATTGTTTTTAACAATATTTACTCTTTTTGCAGTAATTAGAGTTTCGATGTGCAGTTGCTCTTTTGAATCCGTGGCGTTGTGGCGTATTCCAGAAGAAAAAAAAAAGATTCATTTGTGCCTAAACTTTACACCAGAGGTCAGCAACCTTAAACACTCCATTTCTTACTGACTACAGCCCAGTCGGAACCACAGTTTGTTTTTATTTCATTTCACACTTAAGAACAATAAAAAAACATTTTATTTATATTATTCTTGCTATTATGATGAATATAAATGAAGTATTTTAGCACAAATTAAATATAAAAATAAGGAGAAAATAGCCTTTTTTGAAATGTGTAAAAAGTGTATGACTTTTGACAAAGATTCACATGACTTCCATTTGAAATAAAAGACATCCTGTGCCACATAGGTTCATCTCAATGCAGCAAATTAGTAATAGATAATGTAAAATAATAATAATAAAAAAGCAGGATGTTTTACTGTTTGTTGCATCTCAGCCAGAAATAAAAAAATCTAACAAACAAAAACTAAATCAGAGCTAATTAAATGAGCTTTAGTGTGTTTTTTGAACCATAATACACACTTAAAATCCTTGAATTTGTTAAAAAATATAATCTGGTGCAACAAAAGTATAAATTCTGCTTGAGCTTACTGACCTTAAATTGATTTTCTGTGGTAAACAGTTCTCAAAAATCTGTCAAAATATTTTAGCACGACTTTGGGTAAACTATAAAGCTGCTTGATGGATTGTTAGAGCATTATGGGTACTGTAGTCTGGAACCTTACAGTGACACAAACTTTTGACTGAGTTGAATAAGTTCGATTTAGTTTAATTTTTTTAAACTTTACTACCGAATCACGTTTTTCTTTAATTACTTCTTAAAACTAAACACTCATTTTATTTTTCTTTAACAGAGGAGCCACAGTGAAGGGGTGTAAAAGAGCCACATGTGCAAGTCAGGTTTAATATTACAATATTTTTCATTTAATTGCAAAAGCTGATATTCACTTTTAAAGAAAGCCTGGTGTCCTTCACAGTATACTCCCCGAACATCTCGACAAACAAAAGAAATCCTGTATCTCCTGAGCAGACACACTTATGAACGCTGAGACATTTTTCCCGCTTTTTCTTGGATGAACGTTCAGAAAAACTCACCGGGGAGATCTCTTTCTTCACACGTCACCGGCAGGTTTGTGAACAGAGTTGGTTTCGTTAACCGCATCACTGTCAGGAAAAAGGAAGCTGGTCAGATGGTTGCATTGATGATTTGATTTCTCCATCACACAACGGTTTCCTCAAATGTCAAATTCCTGCAGCTTGTGCATGAATAAGTACAACAATCCAGGACAGGAGGGGCCGCTCCATGTGAACATCACGTTTTGTGCATTCTAAAGTGATTCATTAAAAATACAGGAAAGCACAATAAATCATAAATATCACCTGAATAATTATACATATATATGTATATATATATATATATTTAAAATAACAAAAATAGAGAAAAAAAGCTTCTTTGCTAAGTTATTTACTTATACAGAGGACAAAATATGTTGGTATATGGGTTATTTTTGTACACTTTTTATGTTATAGAAGATTTTATGAGCGTTTAGTTTGGGGAATTCATAAAAATATTATTTTTTTATTGGTTGATTGATCCTCAGTTCCTGTTTTATTAATATTAATGATCAATTTCCCGTACATTTTCCGCCTATAAATATCAATTTGTTCATAGTTGAGGTACAGGAAACACTTTTATTAGCAGGATTTTATTAAAACTGATAGTTTTTCCATTTTTAAAATGATATAAACACGCATACGCTTTGAAGTTGTGGGTTTAAATAAGTGCAATTAATAAAAACACATTAAAAAGGTAAACTTTTAAGAGAAAATAAAAAGATCTGTTGAATAAAAAAACATAATTTATGATTTTAGCAGATTTACGAATACAAAAAAATATGGAAAACAAGCTAACATGTAAAAAGCGAACGACGATGGACATTATTATTCACCATTTTTGCACCCATTACATGAAAACCTAGAGGGTATACTCTTGTATTAAAACAAATATATTTAAAATACTTTAGTTTCCCATAAGAAAACACATTATTTTAGCGGAAATGTGTCGCTTAAAATTATTTATTTAAACTCTGAAAGCTAATTTAAACGTTTGCTGATCCCGCAGTTAGCGTCAAGTATGTAAGTAATACCTAATTATCGCGATAATTCCAACAAAAAACAACCTTCTGGAATATTCTCATAAAACTTAACTACCTTTGAGTGCAAGAAGGTGTTCCTGTTTTGCCTGATTTACATCCATTTTGCCTGTTTATCTCTTCTTAGCTATCAGGCTAGCCGGTTGTTCTCTGGCAGCTAACGAACTTTAACCTTAAAGGGAAGTGCCCGCCTTCTTCGTTTCCTTTGTTGGACAATCAGACACAAGTTTGACTCACGTCTTCCCCCTACCGTCTGAAAGTAATATTACAAAAATAAGCAAACCGCTTTTTTCCTTCCTTTCTTTTTGTCCCTTGTCAAATAAATAAATAAATATACACTGCCACTGCAGTGTGAAAATAATAAAAATTTTGAGGGAAAATTACAGTAAATATATCTTATTTATGTGATAAAAATTAATGATCTTGAAGACATGGTATCAAACCAGATTGGGTTAACAAAGTGCACAAGGGTGTTTTTGTTTTGAAAGGGGATTAAAAACAAAAGAAATAAACACATCTTTGTATTGGTGATGAAAATATATTTACAACCATCTATTGATATTTATATTGAGCCAATTTAGTTATGATTCCTGACAAATAAAGTCAAAAATGTTGTAGTTGAGTAAGACTGTTTTGGATCAAAAATATAATTTAAGTAAAATAGAAATTATTCTAATACTCTTAGGAAAATACAGTATTTAAATAAAACTTCAGAGTAAATGTAACTTGTTATTATTTAACCAAACTGTTCCTTTATTAAAACGGATTTTAAAAGCTGCAGCCTGAGTCAGGGGGAAAGTAGTCAAATAAATTAAATTTATTTAATTTAACTTTTTCGTTTGCAGTCTTTCAGCAGAAATCATTCATCAAATTTAAATAGAAAAGCTCATCTGCTCCTACAGGCCTTGTGGTTCCATGTTTTGTACAAATTACTGTGTTTCCCAAAATAGCAGAGTTATTGTTGTTTCTAAATTACACAAAACCTCTGGACTTCTTGCTTCAGTTTTGAAATGCAGACATCCTCTCTAAGTAGATATCTAGACTTGGTAAAATGTTACAGAAAACTGAGCACAAAATTGCGTTTCTGAGTATTTTTTTTATTCAAATCGTCGTGAATCTGGAGCAGATAAAGAAATACTGTTTGAAAAAAAGCGTATTTGTTATGAAAAAAAATGCTTGGTGGGCCACAAGCTCCACGCTCGCTCAATTCTGATGCATCCACTTGTATACAAATAGATCCATGTACTTCTTTGGTTTCCTTGTCCGAGGTGGTGTCTTGCTCAAAACTGTGCGGCTGGATAACTCCAATTCTGCTCGCCGTTTTTGTTGTAATGTAATGTGGGGGTTGTTGGGAGCTGTAAGCTAGTGGAAGAGCATGGAAACAAAGATGTGTCGCAACGGGGAGGGAAAAGGAAAAATTTTTATTGAACTCATGTCACTCTACAGAAACTATGTCCTAAAAGATGACATTTTTTTTTTTAATTTTGGATAAAAATGACATAATTATAAATGAAAAACCCCTGAAAATGCATTTAATAGAGCTCAAATATGACTGGAGTGGAACTCCAAGAGTTTGATTGTGCTGTGGGTTTCTATTTTATCTCTAAGTCGTCTTAATGCAGGTTCAGTTTAAAAATGTAACCAAACATGATGTCACTGAAGCTTTAAAGTCACTCACATAACACCTTATAAGAGCTTGACAGGATTGAATACAATTAGTCAAAGTCAAAAATTCAAAAACTGCAAGAAGACTTTTATTTTGTAATCATTGAAATGAGAAAAAAAAGTCCTACTTAAATAAACGAAGTTTATTAAAGTTTCTTCTGTATCTTCAGGTTCTGTGTCCGTCCATCAGAGGCTGCAATTAAAAAGCGTTATTAGATTAGTTTTTCACCTCAATAATAAAAATAATAAAAATTCAAAAATCAACGTGAAAATGAAAAGAAAACAGGTTGAGTCAACAGAGAACTCACGTGAGCACTTTCCTCTGTTTCTGGCCGCCGCCACTCTTCCTTTGACAAGATTCTCAGGACAACCATCCCAAAGGCCACAATCAGGATACCCAGAAAGTTAGCAAACTTTGCTTCCAAAGGCAGAGAGCTGTAGGATTCGTTAGTGCTTCCGTCCCTGCAACGCAGACAGAAGATAAAAGGAGATTACATTGTTTGGAAGGTCTCCACATGTTGCGTGAGTTTAGATTTTTGAGCACTTACAGTGTAAAAATCAGTTTTTCATTGATTCCACTGATACAGGAAGTCAGGCTGAGGATCAGAACCACGTTCCCCAGCAAGATGTGGACGGGCTTGAGTCGGCTGCGAAACCACGGAGGAGAACACGGCAGCAGGAAACCAGCCAAGCCGAGGAGCCACTGTGGGACAGCAAAAGGTGACGAATTCTCCAACATCTTATGTGTGTTTTTTTATGTGTTTCTTCTACCTGAAAGGCAAACAACAGCACAGTGGAGAGGCCCACCCAGCTGTGCAGAGAGTACATGTCAGGGATGCTGGCGGCCCGGTGGAAGTCAAAGACGGCACACAAGCCCAGAGCGGACAGCAGCAGAGCCAGCAGCATCAGGCCGCCGTGCACCAGCTTCCACGTGGACTTCTTCTGCCTCCAGGTGGACGGCACACGATACACCACAGCCGCTGCAAACACAGACGCAAAATACTCAAAAAAACACAATAGCAACATATTTAAAGTATTGAAAACAAACTAAACACAGATTAACAGTCAGATTATAGGAAGTATGAAGACTTTTTTAAAATACATGAATAAACTTTTTTTTTTTTTATTAAAATCTCACCAAAATTGGAACACATCTATGACTCCGTGAAAATGAATTGTCGACATAATGACCCCTCCCCCAAATAATTGATGACATCACTGCGCACAAAAACGTCAAAAGACCTGAAAGGGGCCAAAATCCTTTATGAGAATACATATTTCAAAATCCACCAAGGACACCAAAACAGATGTGTCAGGTCAGGAGTATCCAAAGGAGATGTTACCATTATTATGGGATGGTCACATGACCTACGGTTTAGTGGCCATGTTATGGCACAACAGAAAAAAAACAAACAATTTGTTTGAGTGATTTTCAAGAATTTACTGCACACATTTCACCAGGTTAAATCTGCAACCACAACTGAAGTTTTGCTGACCTTTGACCTCGGGAAGACGCCACCATCTTGAATTAAAAAAAAATGAATCACCTCTTTTACCTTCTATAAATTTAAGCTCCGTTTAGAAATTCTGTTCTCCTATCTACTTGAGTATCATTGGAAAGCTACTTGGGGAAAAAAAGTTGGTTTTAAAGTTTGCAGATTTTAAACTGTGTTAGCGTGGCGAGCTTGGAAAAGGGGGCGTTCCCTTGTTGCTCAAACTTTTTATTTTATTTATTAATTTTTAACTTGTCATGTCCAAGAGCTGAGCAAACAGCTGAAGGTTTCTTGTGTTGGAAAAAAGGCTGAGTGCCCACCGAATCCCCACCGAAGGGGCACCAGCACCCCGGCCCCCCTCGACACCTGCGCCGTATGTCATACAGAAGGATGTCCACCCGCCGGGCAATCCAATCAGCCATCTAGACCAGGGCCAGTGGGCCCGCCACGGGGGCCTCCAACACCACGGAGGTACAGGAGTCCAGCCATAAGAATAGACCCCCGCCGCGCCAGGGGGCCCCCATCCCAAAAAAAGCAGCCCATCAACGCCCAAGAGTGATTGGCATCCACCTCACCCCCCACCCCCCACCCCTACCCTAGGCAAGAGGCAGGGCACCCCAAGGGGGACCTGCCCCACCCTCAAAGCAACCACCTGGGGTCACCCACCCCCACCCAGGAGGAGGGCCCCCAAGGGAAGTGAGAGTAACAGTGATATCTGGAATATTGTGATGATTGAATACATTAATCCTTGGTTTGAGCTAAACAAAACAATATAACATATAATATGAATATATTAGGAGTGTGGGCGTGGTTAACATAACCCTCGTTGCCAAGTTAAACCAGAAATGTATTTTAGCCGATTCTTTTAAAAACAACATAGATCTGTTCGTCACCCTCAGACGACCATAAAATAAAATGGTTGCTATGGAGATAAAATCAATAGAAAAGCTGCAATATAAAAAAAAGGGTTTAATTGATTAATTTATTTTTTACATGCAGCTCTGACAAAAGGGGAGGAGTGAGGGGTGTGGCAGTCCCTCAGCCATTGAGAGGGGTCAAAAATTGGGGGCAAGTGTAGGCCACACAACGCCGTTCACTGATTATAACAATGGAAAATAAAACTAAAATATATGACATCAGGTTAACTTGAGGTCTGGAACCCTTCTGAGTCACAGACGAGGTTTTTTTTATAACTTTAAAAAAAGTTTTTAAACTTAGAAGAGAAAAATTTGTGATATAATCCTTTAAATTAAGTTTAATTCACCTAAAGCAACATTGTTTAAAACCACGGAGCTCTAACAAATCATCTCTAAACTGCACTTTAAATGTGCTGGAAAATTCATTTCGTTCTTTTGCTAAATAAGATATTCTTCTAAAAATGAACAAACAGAATCTGGTTCTGCTTGATGAAAGCGGGTTTCATTTCCACGGAGTGAAAACTCACCGATGCCGTACAGAACCACCAGACCCGACACCATGAGGACAGGGTGCCAGTTGAACTCCAGGTATGAGCCGTCCCAGCCGAGGCCGCCTCGCCACACGCAGCTCCAGCAGATGACAAACAGCAGGCAGAGCAGCCCCAGAAGCAGGCTCAGCCAGAAGGACAAGTAGAAAGACGCAGGAGGCGTCATGTCTGGAAGACGGGGAGGAAATCACTTGATTTTCTCTGAAAAATCTGTTAGAATTAAAATTTGTTGCAGGAAATAAACACATATATTAGTATCCTTGTAATCAAATCATTTAGTTAAACGGCAAGTAAAATCCATTAATTATTTAAACTTGAAGATTCTCTACTAAACTGCTGTGAGATTAGAACATTTTCCAAGGTTTTTAAACACCAAAGATCTTAAATCCCCACTTACCAGACGTTTGGTTCCTTCTTTAACACAAATCTGTTCTGCTTTCTCAAAGAAGTTGCTCCGTTTCATGCCGAGGTTACATCAGGAGTCGTTTCTGATGTTTAATAATTCTACAAGGAGGGCGGGAGGGAGATTTGTTCTGCCGCGTTTGTGTGAGAAGAATCTTTTCCTGCCTTCATTGAAGCCCATTGGATATGGTAAAGTCATGTGGAAACAACAACAACAACAACAATAGCATCAGGAGACTTCTTTTAAACAAAACATCTTTGACACAGTCTGTACTCAATAAAAATCTACTTCAAGACAATACGTTTAATTATTATTCAACCTTAGAGTTGTTGGAGATATATGTGTTTTTAATGGTTGATTACTGACCAAAGTTGCAGCCCACTTTCCAAATATCTCGTTTATAACAACTGTAAAGCATGGGAGTGGGAGTGTCATGATTTGGCAGACTCCAACTGATTTCTTCATTTTATATCAAAAAGTAGTTAATGACAATAGGATGCTACACAGTTAAGTGACAAGAATAATACATAAAAATTAAAGCCATTGATCCAAAATGGCGGCTTTTCCGTTGGTTTATCTCCATAGCAACCATTTTATTTTTTGGTTGCATGGGGGTGACGAACATGTTTATGTCTTTTTTAGAAGTATCGGCAAAAGTACATTTTTAGATTTCCTTGGCGACAAAGTTTTTTTTGTTTTCTATGCTCTTAATATGGTCATATTGTATGTTAGATTGATTCAATTTTCACAATTTTCCAGTAAAAAAATATGCAATCAACAGGGAATTGGTACTTTTTGAGGCTCGCCACACTTATCTATAGAATTAAAAACACATTTTTGTTCCAAGTTGCTTCCCATTGATGCTCGAAGAGTTAGGAGCCGATAGGTCGGAATCTTAAGGAGTTTACATTTATTGAAGGTACTAAAAAGTGATTAAAAAAACCAAAATGGTGGCCTCTTCCCAAGTTCAAAGGTCAACGAAACTTTGGTTGTTGGCTTAACCTGGCAATGTGTGTGTGTGAAAGTTTGTGAAGATCGTTCAATTAAGTTTAATTTTCCCAAAATGCTGTAAAAGGCGAAAATTGGCAAATTTTGCATGTTGCTACAAAATGGCCACCAAGCTGTAGGTCCCGTGGCCATCCCATAATAATTTAACAACTTCTTTTTGATATTCCCAACACTTGTGTTGTGTTTCATTTGTGGATTTTCATTTAATTTATCTTTTGGCCCCATTAGAGATTTTGGCTCCATTATTTTTTTATGTTTTCATCTACAGAAAAATAAAAATAAAATAAAGACGAAAACTTTCTATGAGTTTACAATTTCTTTTTCTATTATTTTTAAATAAATCATTATGCATTGACGTCTTGTATGTTTTGCAACAGTTTCCTGCTCATTGTCTTGTTTAAAAGATGAGTTTATGAAAGTTGTTTACTTTTGTTGACGTCACGTTTAAAATAATTAGACATGGAGAGAGAGCAAAGTGACATAATTGTTGCAAAAGAAAACGTTTCATAAGAAATCAGTGAGCTGAGACATGTGGATTCTGAAACTAAAAAACATCTGATTAGATTTTCATTCAGTTTTGAGTTGTGGTTAATATTTTTTGGCATTTCTTTCTCCTCAGTAACTCTATTGTTCTTGTTGACCCTTTTTTTATTCCTATGAACTTTTAAAATAAAAAAGTCAATGTTTTCTTCATATTTAATCTCAGTTGAAGCCAAAATTTGCTCTTTATGTATTTTTATAAATGTTTAAAGCAAAAGTAAGTAAAATCAAGCAGTAGTCATCTGTTTATTTATTTATTTATTAAAGAATTATGTTTTGTTTTTGGAATTTTTTTTTTTATTCTTTAATCTGGAGCAGACCTGAAGATCCTAAAGATCTGTTGGAATCTGGAATCAGCCGGCCGGGATCTTCGGACTTTCGCTTGGTCTTTTCGTTGAGTCTCTACGCTGCTACTGTTCAATTTCTAACAATCGAACGGTAGCAGCTGGATGTTAGCAAGGGGGCAGAGGGGTGGCTGGAGGGTGGCAGCTGGACGGCATTGAGGGGGCAGGGGGGTGGCTGGTGGGTGGCA
>NC_050523.1:4378992-4381473 GCF_002922805.2 Oryzias melastigma
GGGGGTAGCTGGGTGGCACCTGGACGGCAGCATGGGGGCAGGGGGGTGGCTGGTGGGTGGCAGCTGGACGGCATTAAGGGGGAAGCTGACTGCTGAAGGGTGGCAGCTGGATGGCAGCACGGGGGCAGGGCAGTGGCTGGAGGGTGGCAGTCTGAAATCAGGAGATTTTGGGGACTTTGGAGACTCTCCCATCAGTCAATTATCACGTTGCTGCCTTCCTGCCACCCGCCCTTCTATTTATTTAAACTTTCTCTCAAAACCTCAGCAGCCACCGCACGGCTTGTAAAACTGCGACTGCTGCTGACCGATTAAAGATTCCGCTATACTGAAGATTTTGCTAAAAAACTGGCATTTATGTGACCGCATATAGTGACATTTGTGACCGTAGTTTTAGGCAGGAAACTCTAAGTTAGATTTTTCAACCTAAATTTTTAATTATAAAGCGATATATGGACCTCCATATGGGTATGAAATAATTTCTAGAACTCAAATGTTGTTGACTTTAATACTAAATGATTATTTACATCACCAAAAAAAGGAAAACGTTCATTTGAGCCACACCTATGACCATGTAACATCATATACTGTAAGTCTGGGATGTTTTATGTTTACATAAATATATTTATAATGCTTCTTTAAATGTATTTTTTATGTTATATGATATCAGTCAATAGAAATTTTAGTATAAACCACAATTTATTGCATGTATCTTACCATACGTGAAAACAGCGATAAATGCAGTATTTTAATATATACCTCTATATAAGGAATATACTGTCAATACATTGTTGCTCAATATATTGAGAGATATATTTTGGTTTTATAAGGGATTGTAGATATTTTTGTTGCTTTTGAGTATTTTAGCATTTGTTTTAGTGAGTGAAAATGAGTTTAAACACCACAAATGAGCTATTCTTCACCAAACTGAGGCCCAGCGTTCTTTAAAAATCAACCCGACTGTCAAGATTTATAAATATTTTTTGTCTAAATATAATCCATGTTGTGTTTTGCATATGGAGCTCAGAGTCGGAGCTACAAGGAGTTAAGGAAATGTAGTTTTTTCCTGATAACATCCCACGTGGACGACGTTCCTCCACCATGACATTGGATTTCACAGAATCTATTAACAGCAGAAAGCCTGGAGCAGATGGTCACAAACACACACACCACATGAAAGTTTCATCTCATTTTACTTTGTCTCAACAATGCAAAGGTGAGCAGGTCAGAGATGGGATCACTCATGTTTATCAGACTTTTACGAGGCCTGATTTGCCTCCCATCGTCTACACGTCGTACAGCAGAACGGTGATGGGAGCGCTCAGCGCCATGTTGAGCAGGATTTGTTTGGAGCAAATGTTTTCGTCGTCTTCGTCCTCCACAAAGACGGACAGGAAGCGCTCCGGCTCCCAGGGCACTTCCTGAGTCTGGGAGGCCGGCACGCGCACGCAGCTGACGTCCTTCCTGAAGGCGAACTTCTTGTTCTCGCTCTGGTCCTCGCCGCTCTGAGCAGAAGCGATGAAGGCGTCGATCTCCTGGGCCTTCTCCGTGATGAACACACGCACGTTCCTCTTGCTGTAGTTGCTCATCTGGCAGGCGGAGCTGTTATTCCCCATGACGGGTCAAGGCTGTGGGCTTAAAGAACAAACTCCACTTTAACATTTGCAGCCTCACATGACTCATCCCTGAAGCTTTGAACTGTTATTGTGGCGCGTTGGAACTATCACAGCAGAAACAGCTGCACATGTGCACACTTTATAAACCCCTAAAAGCCTGAGGCACATTCCCAAAAATAACTAAATAAGCTGCAGACGAGTGAAGGAAACAAACATGTGGCGTGGATCAAAGGGTGATGTGCGTCTTACCTGCTGATTCGGAGGCAGCGGCTGACTGAAACAGTCTTCCTCACCCGAACACTTTGTCTTCTGGACGGTCTGATAACATGCAAACGTTGCCTCCACAGACCAGACTTTGAATGCTGACATGCAGAGAGATTAGCACCAAACTGGGAGAAGTTTTGTTTTTTAAAGAAGTTTGCATCCTTGTTCTTAATTAAGTTATGCTCCAATTTCAGAATTTCTAACATTAAAGTCTCTTTAATTGAGACATTTGCAAATGAACCATAATTTGGTGGCTAAACCCTCCAATCCAACCCCTTAACTCTTTAACTTTTCAATTGTTATCACGATCAACATAATTTCAGCAGATTCTGAAGGAGAAAAGTGGCTGGAAGGTGGCAGCCGGACAGCAGAACAGAGGCAGGGAGGTGGCTGGAGGGTGGCAGTTTGAAATCAGCTGATCATCAGATGATTTTGGGGACTTTGGAGACTCTTCTTGCCTTCTTGCCACCCTCCTGACACCACGTAACCTCCAAATGTGCCCCGGGCGGTCAATTACCAATGTAAAAAAAACTCTGATCACTGGATCATTTAAACTTGTTCTCAAAACCTCAACAGCTGCTGATTTTGCTGAAAAACTTTCATT
>NC_050523.1:4382009-4391134 GCF_002922805.2 Oryzias melastigma
AAGAGAGAAAAAGAAAAAAAAAAAAAGAAAAGAAAAAATAGAACTTATTCAATGACATCACGCACGACGTGAGGCATTCCGATAGCAGTCACGTGTTATACACGGAAGAAAACAACAGATAGCGAGAAGACAAAAATACTGAGAATATTAAGCCTAAGAGGAAAAGTTTGGGTCATGAGAGTCCAAGTACTTATCTGCCTCAGTTGGATCATCAAGGAGAATTTGGTCTTTTCCCAGTGTCAGTTTAATGACAGCAGGATACACGAGGAATGCCTGAAGTCCCAGAGTCCGAGCTCGATTCATAACCGGATAGCAGAGCCGTCTGCGTCGGGCAGTGACATTTTGGGATATGTGACGGTAGTCTTACGCTGGAACTCCAAATCTGATACATTTTTCTTTATAAAGCAATATATGAACCACATATAGCAATCAAATAATTTCTATAACTTAAACGCTGGTCGAGCTGCTTTTCTCCTTCAAAATCTTCTAGAATCACGTTGATCGTGTTAACAGTTTAACAGTAAATCAAAGAGCATAAACACCAGAGCTCCAGTGTTAAAGGGTTAATGGAGAGTGGTAAGCGGGAAGGTTCCATTTTTTAAAGTCTTAGTATGACTCAACTATGGATTTGAACCTACGACCTCCAAGTTTCAGGGTGGAAACTCTACCATTAGACCACCAAGTTGATAAAAGCAACAAATTTTAGTTTCAATCATCTGAGCTGATCAAAGTTAAAGTTTTTAGCTTTTTCTTGTCAAGTTTTATGTTCTTTCATGCATAGTTTATAAGACGTGTATTTTAAATGTTTGTTTTAGTTTCAATCAGTCTTTCTTCCTGACACTAAAAGCTATAAAAAAGATTTTTTTTCCTGACGAACCCTAAGCTAACAATCATCCATCTGACTAAACTACAAAAAAAGCAGCTTAAATTGATCTAAGCACAGAATCAGGAATCACATTAGGTGAGCTTTATGTTCCATATTTTTGGCTTCTCTCCTGGATCTGCTATAATTCAGTGGGGATTTAGTCGGATGAAACCACCGAGGCCACATCTATCACCATAAAAGAACAAAGAGACAGGCTTGAGAACAAATATCTGCCAACAACGAGGACGATTAGGCAAAACCCGGCTTTGGAAGGATGGAACAAAGCGCTGTTTTGATTTGTTTTAAAGAGTAAAAACTGGAACACCACAGCAAGCGGCTACAGGTGCAGACTAAACCTGCGTTTGTTGTCATGGCAACGGTTGCGGTGCAGCATCAATGCCTGGACCTTGACCTCGCTGCTCCTTCATTTGCATGAGGCCATCTTTACTCGAGTGTGCTCACCGGGAACTGCAGAGGTGGGAGGAACACACTATTCAAATGTATCAATCGGACTTTCTGTGGTTTTATTAATAAATTTAAACACTTAGTCACCAAATACTAATGCTACACCATTTTAAAAATGGCTTTGAAAGGGAGAAAAGAAAGTAAAAGAGATGCATGTAACACATTCATAAAAAGAAAAAAAAAAGTTTTTTTTCAAAATGGCAGCTTTCTGTTGCTTTTATCTCCATAGCAACCATTTCAGTTTTTGGTCACCTGGGGTTGACGGACACGTTTATGTCATTTTCAGAAGAATCAACAACAGAATTTTTTTTTATTTCCTTGGCAACACAGATTTTTTGATAACCACACCCACATTCCTAATATGTGTATGTCATATTATTTCGCTCAGCTTGAGCTAATGATTCATTTATTAAATTTTTACCAAATGTTGGTGAAAAATGTTCAAGCACAGGGGAACATCGAGCTTTCTGCCGTTCAAAATCTATAAGCTCTAAAACCAACATTTTTGCCTCAATGATTCCTGAGGAGTTAGGAGGAGATAGCTGAAATCCCTTGGAGGAGTTTACATTTTAAGAGGGTACTAAAGGTGTTTGATTTTTTATTTTATTTTATTTTTTTCAAAGATGGTGGCCTCTTCCCAAGGTTAAAGGTCAAATTTTGGGTCTAGTTGTAGACTTAAGCTGGCAAATTTCACACTTTGCCACAACATGCTGTAGGTCCTGTTACCATCCCATAATAATTTCAAAACTTCCTATGGATACACTAAACATTTTGGTTTTATTAGTGGAATTGGAATTTTTTTTACATTTTCACCCGCTGTGATGTCATCATTATTATTTTTTGGAGAGGGCGGGGCCTATTTCCCATATGTAAGGTGTGTGCAAATTTCGGTGAGGTTTTGAAGGACATTTTGGCTCAAAGGTGCAGTAAGACAGAAGAACCGTGAAAATAATCATGTCCTCGTGGTTCCGCGGGACATAAAAACATCCAAATAAACCACCTGTGACGTTGGGTTTTTGGTCAAAGAGACACGAAGAGTGATGACACACGGCCTTATTTGAAAGAACACTTGCAGGAAGGTGCTCACATGCAAAGCAGAGGAGCACAGCTAAGATAAATCCTCTGTTGTAGCATTTCTGCCTCCCTTTTAGTCCTCATCCTCAAACAATGAAGCCGTGGCAGTTGCTGGTGTTTCTGCTGCTCTCTGACCTGAGTCCTCCCAGTGACGGGGATTGGATTATGGATTACTTCAGATGGCGTCTGTGCAGAAAAGAACGACTGAAAGTTGCTCTTCAAACAGCATGTTTGAACAGGGAGTACAAAACAATGAGCTGGGTCTCTAAAACCCCCAAAGATCAGACTCTCCAGGACATTATTGGAGCAATCCTGAGGACTCCGACGTCTGCACCGGTACGGTTTTTAATTTGACTTAGTATTAATGTGTTCTCCTCTGTGCGTCTTCTTCCTTCATTGGCTCTGTGATACTGCTCCCTGGCTGCAGCCAGCAGGAATGATCAACATTCCAGGTGAGGTCGCCACAATATTACGGAGCAGCCAAGCATCCCGCGCATTACACCTCCGCCCACATGCGGGGAGATGATTTCTACAGCCAAACTCTGGTTGATTGTCCAACTGATTTCACACAGATGAAAATGGAATAACACATTAGTGTTGGAAATGAAGAGATTTGAATCTGTTCAAGCAGTTTTTCCAATAAAAAAAGTCTTGTAATTATATAAAAAAAAGTTTTACTGACAGAGTTTTAGTAGAAAATGTCAATTTAATTGAATGTTTTAGCCGATTCATTTATTAAATGGGGAAAAATTAACAAGAAAATCCCTAATAACACTCAAATATTGGCTGTTTTTGCCATTTTTTATGTGAAAATGTGGTTTCACAAAATCCAACTAAATCGAGACGCTAACAGCTGCATGCTAAAAGAAAAATGAACTTTTAAAATGTTTAGTCAAGTTATTTCGTTCTCTTTTTTTATTGTAAGATGGCGACTTTTGACTTTAACATCATGCCACGTTTTTAAACATTTCAAATGGGCATTTCAGAACATGTGGGCTGTATTTACAGTGCATGAAAAATGCAAAAACTTTGAAAACTATTTCAGATATGTGCAACTTTTAATGTTCTGTTTAGGAAATTTAAATTTAAGAGATTCATCATTTTAAAATCTTAATAATCTGAAACACTGCACAGAAATCTGTGGATTAAATGGCGCTCCAATACAGATTAAAGTCATTTTAATGCACTTTCAAGCATCAGAGATTAATGTTTTCATAAAGTTCTTTCTGAAACAAAAATAATTCTGTTTTTGCTTTAATAAAATGTTTAAAAAATGCAAATGCTTAAAGAAATTAAAATAAAAAATCGAATTTTATTTGCAAACCAATGTTGGTGAATTCAAACCAGTACGACCCAAAATAAATGATTACATATAAATAATTAAAAATATTTATCAGCTAATCAAATAAACTCCTTTCTAATCCAAAAATTAGAGGAAGAACACAAAACTTTTTTTTTCTAAAAAACAAAATTTGATAGGAAAAAATATTTCTCCAGTAAAACAAAAAAGTTTGCAAAAAATGAGTTATTTCCACAAAGATTATAAAAGTTAAATAACATTGCAATGAAATCCTGAATAAACAGCTCAAAAATTGTGAAGCAAATTCTGTAAAATTCACACTTTCATCTATAAATCTACTTTATTTTCCACACATGGAACTAATACATGAAAAACCTTTTAAATGGTGGTGCATGCCAGTAGATGGCGCCGTCAGCCATGAGTGATGAGTCTATGAATGCCTGTTACTGTCACTGCAAACCGTGTTTAGCAGAAGCTGGAAACTGGAGGAGAAATTGGAAAAAGGGAAATAAAATTAGGGAAAAAAGAAGAAAAAAACTGCAAGTGGATCAGGAAAACTGATGAAAATGTGGCGTAAAAGTTTGTAAATATTATATATATGATAAAAGATTTAATATGTGGATTTAAAAACTAGAAATAAAAGAAGTTGAACTGTCATTTCATGTAGTTTAAATGTGACTCCGCTCTCTTCTTCTGTCATTTCAGCCTCAAAGTCATTTTCCCGAGGAGGAAAAACTGGTTCCAGTTCTACGTGTTGTCAGTGAAACGCGTCACATGAGCGTGGATGTGATCAGAAGTTCAAAGTCGGTGTGGTTGCACCGTCACTTCATGGCCTCGGGCCTTGAGGAATCCAAGAGCCGCTCACCCGTCACTGCAGCTCATCTGTGCCTCACCAAGCGGTGCAGCCAAGCGAAGGTCGCTTCCTGCTGTCCACACGACGGCAAAATGAGATCAGAACCACGACTGAGAGCAGCCGACGTTAAAAAGCGCCTGAGTGATTACAGACAGAGGCCTGTAATCAGGCGGGATGACACCGTCCGAGCCGCTCAGCTGCACGCCGGCCTGCCCATAGAAACCCCTGACATGCAGGTGAAAGGAAGCGCTGCAGCGAAAGCGAACCTCAAAGGTCACGAGGACTTCTCGCCATCTTCATCAAGAGAGGAAGGGGTTTCTGTTCTGAGGCAGCTCCTGCTGGTCTCCAGAAAGAACAAAGGCTCTAAAATTAGCCCCCAGTACGTGATAAGGCCGGATGATAATGAATATTTCAGTGGGAAAATAATCACAAAGGAGTCTGAGCCCCCCGTCCTCAGGGGAGACGGGAAACCAGCAAAGTCTCACTGGAAAACTGCAGAAAAGGAAAAAAGTCGAAAAACAGATCGTCTAAAATATGCAACATCTGAAGCCCTGATGGAGATTTTCCTTCAAGAGACACAGACAGACGTACACTTAGAGGGTTTGTTTGACTTTCCACCCACGACCGACTTCCTTTCTGGAGCAGAAAAATCCAAATGTAGATGTTCAGATGGAGAAGAACGCTCAGCAGAGAAAGATGAAGGAATAAACTCAGCTGATGAGGACGAAGAAGTCGAATCCGAACTTTCAGAGGCTCCTGATTCATCAAGTGTGAGTAACTATAAAGCGGACAATTCTCCTCCACCTACAACTTCTCAACCCAAAATGACTGAAACCACAACAACCGAAACCACCACAACGAAAATCCCAGAAACCACAAGAAGAGACAAAGAAACCACAACGGGTTCAGAGGTCAGCGCTCGTCTAGTCACGTTAACGGCAGAGACGACAACCACAAACCTGTTGTCAGGCCTCAGAATGAAGGACAACATTCGCACAACGCTGATGGACGACACAAACGGAAGCAGACCCGACCAGAAAACTGAACCCCCAAAACCTGTGAGGGTGACCCAGAAAGAAAGCCTTCATCCAGAGGTAAGTCCAAACGAACAGTACAAACGCCGACTGTAAATGAGAACTGGACTGAGTGACTCCTCCCACCTGGTGTTCCAAACAGGAAGTACCCGCTGGCTTCAAAAAGGCAAAATCCTGTGTAGAGAAATGCATTTATTAATGGTATTTTTTATCTGTAGTGCAATTCATTGACGTTATAAACTGGCCAATGAAATACCTCAATGAAAGTAGGCGGAGCCTGCTGGCCCAACGTTTAAAACATTTAATAGATTTTTCTTTGGTAGGGACTTGGACTTCAGACAAGCTCATTCCTGATTGGTTGCCATAACTTAGGATGACTCGGACCAATCACAGACCACTGATAATTTCAAAATGGCGACATTTGTACCATGAAAAAAATGGCGACTGAATAAAGAACGTAATCCATTCTATTCTAAGCCTTTCAGAGCAAACTCTATCCATATATATTTGACCTTTGACCTTAAAGAACAAATTATTTATGACATATGAGTTATTTTCACAAGTTTTGCCAATCACTGTTAAACTCAGAGGATGGGGGTGGAGCCAGCAGCACAGTCTCTTCCTGAAAAGGGCGGTTCTCACTTTGTGACATCACAATGTGAGAACCCGCTTGTTTTTCATGGTTTGGGAGGGGGTGGTCCTTAGAGGAATGCTCAGAAATTAGATGGGCCTTTTAATTTTGTCGGAGCTGCAAGCAAAACATTTTCTGTGGATGATGTCACACTTACTCGGTCCAGTGCTCATTTACAGTCAGGAATTTTACAATTAATGTAAATTTACATATGAGAAACAACCAGGAGTTATTTAGTGATGGAGGACATTTATAGAGAAAATTCATTTTGGGAAAAGGTTGTGGGTTTTATTTTGATGTTAATTTTAAAAATTAAAAACGTTTTAGTCACAATGGAAGGGAACTGGAGGCTCCTGGAGTTGTGAGGGAATTAGGATGCTTCCTGATTTAAGGTAGAAATCATCCAAAAATAAAAAAATAAAAAATAAAAAGCGGTGTTTTTAGGTCTGAAGGTGAAAAAAAAACTGAAATAAGTTTTAAAATATTAAGAAAATGAAAAGTTTCATTGGTTTCATGAAGTACAAGGTGGTTAATCTAACCTAACTTTAATTAAAATTGAAAAAAACAACAAAAAACAAAACTAAAGTGCATGAGAAGCACCATATATAAAAAAATGTAAACTACTTGTAACATACATTTATTGACTTTTAAAGGCAATATGTAGTTTTGTGCCCTGCAATACATCTTTTTTACAGATTTTTAAACTTTTCTGACTAAAAACAGGAAGTTTCACGTTCAGCAAAGATAAACCCAAATCATTACCCTCCCTCCGCCGTGCTTAACTGTTGTGTGAATCTCTACACTTCCTGATGAACGGCGTGTTTCCCAGGCTGAGCCGCTCTGTGGCGGGCTGATCGCTCGCAGTGAAGCTGGACGGAAACACTGCATGGAGAGGCTTGGAATCGCAGCGTCCAGAAGGTTCTCCTCAACGGAAACTCCAGATGTGAGGCGACGGGAGGAGGGCAGCGACCCTCGGAGTGATGACGGAAACCACCACTTCTACTATTTTGATGGAGTTATGAAGAAAGTTCCTGGGAACTCTGACCCCTCAGATAGGAGGCAACGACTCTGAAGAAGCAGAACAGAAAACAAAAATAAAGCAAGTGACTTTCAGCTTTTAACAAGAACAATCAAGCTTTTTTTCTGACGATTTCTAACTTTTTCTACAAGTTTTGTTTTGTTCACATAGATTTATTTAAAGTGTCTTCCTTGATTATTGTTGTTCATATTTTTTAACTGTAAATCTAAATAAAAGCCGGTTATGGATTTTAAGGCATCATGTTCCCTAAAACTATAAAGAATTTATCACATTTATCTTGTTTGATAAAAGGGAAGAAATATGCAACTTTTTTTTTGGATCCAAATAATTTAAGTCACCATATTTTTGGACACCGCCATGTTGGAACCAGAGGAAGCAGACACGAGAGAATCTGTAAATTAAACATTTTGAATGCTAGGACCATCAGGCTCCACCTACTTTTAGTGAGCCGTCTGATTGGTCGGTTTATAATTTGAATAACTTTCATAAAAATATGCAGAATATTTAGGAATGTTAAAAGTTAAAAAAAAAAATAAAAAAAAAAAATATATATATATATATACAGGAAAGGTCAGTAGAAAGAAACAAACAACTGCAGCATAAATATCTGCAACAAACCTTTCCACATGGTCACATGCTGTTCACCTGATCCCACATTCATCCTCTGGGTTTTTACTGCTACAAAAGTGTTGAATGTTAAAGGCGCAAGAAATTATGGGATGGAATTTTCTCTTTTTTTCCCCCATAAAGGATGTGCTTCCTGTCCTAAAGGAAATAATAAAGGAAACATTGAAGCTCATTTCCTTAGAATTTAAAAAATTTGAACAACTCACATAGTTTAGACAAAAAAAAAGAAAAAATTGAGCAGAGAAAATGTCAACAATCGTCAGTGTGTTCATGCTGAAATAAACTGACATTTACTTCAAGTTATTTCAAAACTTTTTTGTAAATAAAAAAAAGAAAGAAAGTTAAAATACTTTCTAAAGTTTGAATGTATTTATATTTTAGAAATATAAGTTAACATAACATGGAAAGCATAAGTAAGTAAAACCTTTTCTCTTCCATGAGATGCTAGCTTTCATTAGCAGTTACTGGCAGTAAGAGCTAACGTCTGATGAAAGGTCAGACATAGTGTTAGCGGAAGAGGAGAGAACTGTTGGACGCTTACACCATGGCTCCTCTGAAAGAAATAAAGTATTTAAGATTTTAATCTTGTTATTTTTAATGTTTAAATTGTTTTTCATTGACGCGACCTCACTCTGCTGCAGCTGGTGTTTGAGGACCGACCAGCGGACTAAAGTGAGATATAAGCTAAACATCATAAGTGATATTCATCATTTCAGACAGAAATTCCCTCTCTTAATGCTTATTTTTTTCCAGACAATGAAGCAAAGGTAAGTTTCACAGAAAAAAGTTTACAAGTAGTTTTCTAGAAAACTATATATTTGTTTTTCTTTATCATTTTTTCATCTTTGCACCTATGTAAACAAATTAATTTCATTGTTGTGAGATCAATAACAGTTCCATTTATCCATCCAGCTATAAACTCAGATCATTAAATGTGTATAAACAAACATTTTTTTCAATAATTAACACTAGAATAATTAATTATCATGTATTCTGAAGTTCTATCTCTCCACTTCCAACTGGCGTTTAGATCAGTGCTATTATATAGAACATTTGGTCTATTTGAATGCAACTTCTTTTATAGATGTCCATTAAAAATTTTTAATGGACGTCCCTAAGATCAACAAACAAAAAAACTAGCAAGAATTGAAAAAATCCTCCTCAAAAGGACTTATCATGAATATTAAATCTTTTGATGTTCAAGGAGGAGGCTCCCTAGTGGTCACTAAGTGAACTG
>NC_050523.1:4391282-4414784 GCF_002922805.2 Oryzias melastigma
GCCCTTCAGTAGCCGGGATAGGCTCCGGCACCCCCGCGACCCCGACAGGGACAAAGCGGTCAAGAAGATGGATGGATGGATGGATGGTCTATAAAATCAACAAACAAAAAACTAGCAAGAATTGTAAAAAATCCTCCTCAAAAGGACTTATCATGAATATTAAATCTTTTGATGTTCAAGGAGGAGGCTCCCTAGTGGTCACTAAGTGAACTGCATCCGACTCCAGCTAGTTTTGTTTTCAAATAAGCTTCAATTTAGAAGCCACACTGACTAAAAAAACAGACAAACAGATCCCCCCCAAAAAACCATCATCATAAAAATATATTCAATCAACAACAAAAAAAAAACATTTCTACGTGATTATGGTAAAAGCTAGCCGTGTGAAGCTAACGCTGCTAGCTAATGTTAGCTAGCAACCGTGGTTTTAATGTTGATTTTCAAGATTGGTCGATTTGAAACCTGTCTTTTTTGTTTTTTGAATTTAAAATAAACCCCCCAATAAATAAATAAATACAATCTGCAGATAAGCAGGAATTCAAAACTACCAAGAAATTTTGTAACTGTGTAAACTACAAAAAGGATAATTTCATGGTAATCAATCAAATCGATTACACTTCAAGATCAATAAGCAAAAAGCTCATAAGGATTGTAAAACAAAAATCCTCCTGGACAAACTTGTCATGAATACTGAATCAATTCAAGTTCAAGAGGACAGCCCCCCCCCCCTAGTGGTCACTTAGTGAACTGCTAGTTTCGTTTACTAACAAGCTTCAATCCGGAAGCCACGCAGATAAAAATGCTCAAAAATATTCAATATTCTAGTTTCAATCAACAACAAAAAACACACTTACCTGATGTAGTTGCATTGAAATGAACAGAAAAAGAAAGAAGTCAATAATAAAAATGAAAAAAAAAAACAGTTTTCTGTACAAAATATTTATTCGAAATCCATGTAAAAACTGTTGTGACACATTTATATCTGAAATTTCATGGCAATCAAACAATAACGAGGACAGAAACAGTAACAGAAGAGTAGTTACACAATGAAAGTGTGTAAAAACGGACATTAAAAAAACTCACAATCGCACACGTTCGCTCACACATTCACTCCATATGGTACAAACAGCAGCACATTCACAGCTGCTGTAGGAAAACACGTTCACTTGGTGGAGAGAGGTGAGGGGGCGGGGCTTGAAATAGCCCCAGAAACTGATGCCGGGTGCAGTTTCTTTGTCGGCAGTGCCAGCACTGTAGCATCACTTTAACAATATAGAACTCTGACTTTTATACATGAGAAAACGGGCGTGAAAACCCAACGTTTCTGCCTCTTTACTGTATTGACACATATGTACACACTTGGTGAGGCTCTGAGGGGGGGGGGTTTCCTTCATCTGGTCCAATTGAGACGAGCCGTACCTGTACTCGCGCCCGACATGAACTGCTAAAAAAAAAAATAAAAAGATTCACGAGTGTTTCAACGCCGTCGTGAACAAACTCGCGGAAGAACTTGAAAAATTCAGTCATTTGGCGCCGACGACGGCTGCTTTCCAGAGTAGTTTGTGTTTGGCAACTGCATAAATATCCACTTTAATAAATAGATCAATAAATAAAATGACCTCTGAAGTTCTCCATGTTACAACATTATTTTGTGGACAGAAGAGGAGAACTTTTGCGATTAGTAAGGACGAACGTTCTGTCTTTTCCTGTCAGGAAGAAAAACGTCTGAAATGAAACAACGGAAGCCGAAATCGTCTTGACTTAAATCCTACATGTGCCGAAGGTCAGTGCATGAAAACGAGCACGGTTTCGGTGGCCTAGCTAATGCCACTCCAACAAACCAGTGTATTTCCTCCTGGTAGTGTCTTTGGATCTGGCAGGAGAACCAGATGAGTAGAAACACAGCCGCAGACTTTACAGAGTTCTGAAAAAAAAAGTTTCAAGGATGCAGCCGTTGCCTGAATTATTTTGGCTCCTTGTGGAGAAAAAGTCTCAAATCCAGATCCACTTTCCCCTTTTTTTTCTTTTTTCTCCTCAAATCTACTGGCTTCTTGAAGCTGCTCCGCCGTGGCGAAGTGTAGCCTGAGTCACGTCCGTTTTGTTGCGTCTTTCACAGCACGTCGGCGTGCCTGAAGTAGCCCTTCTTGAGGGCCTCGTAGGCGATGCTCTCCGCCGAGCGGCGCTGGTCCAGACTGAGCAGAGCGTCCAGCAGGTTGTTGATGTCGGCCTTCAGTCCCTGCTTCTGCATCCAGTTCTTCAGCAGTTCGTAGACTTTGTCGGCGGCGGCGCCGTTCTCCGCGATCCGAATGTGGTTGTCGCTGATGCCGATCAGTCTGAAGAACTTGTTGTGGATCCGAACGTCCAGATACTCATCGAACAGGTCAAAGCTCTTCCTTAAGGACTTCTCCGACCCTTCAAAACAGATAAACACGGCGTGAGTTGTTGTTCCTGCCCAACAATGGTTCTATAACGGACTGTAAACACGACCTTTGTCGTGTTCCATTCTCCATATCTGTGTCATGTGAACAGTATGGCCATTGTTCTCGGCCCACTGCATAAACAGTCAGAGTATCTCGGTGCATTTCCCTTCAGGGGATGTCAACTTAAAACATTCTGCAGAAGATCAAAAGGAATCGGCGGAGCCGTGTCCTCCTAAATTCAGCATGAGAAACAAACTGTGAAAAAGACAGAATGTTCCAGCGCCCCGCGGCCTCGGATCCGGCCTGACTATCATGAGATTACTAATCTATCAAGCAAACAGTGATCTGGTGCTATTTTTCATTTTGTGACGACCTTGCAGTTTCTGTGTGTGAATTAGAAGAAGCCCGAAAGGAAAAATGATGTTTATGATAAAAGAAGAAATACAGATTTGCAGGAGACCTATTATATAACCTAAAAATATCACATACAGACAGTAAAATTGATTTAAAATCCTAATTTGTTGCGATTTTGAATTTGTAACAGACACTTTTCCTGTAATAATCGAGTTTTGATTTGCTACACTTGAACCCTGATCTCAGGAAATCTCAACTTTGAACAAACCAAACAGGACATAAAGGGGCACTACAGCAAACAACAGGGCCTCTTTTTCCCAGAATTCACCTGGTTAAGTTCATTTGTGTCAGTGGTCCCAATAAGAAATCAAACACGATGATTCAGAATGGTATGAGGTTTGAGAATACTAATAAAACCAGACAGCAGTGAATGCAGTTTATTTTTTTCTTCTTCACCAGTTAAGATTTTTTTTCTTTTTTGGTCTGTACTAGTTTACAAAGGACAGCTTTATACAAAAAACTCAGAATGAAGCAAAATACCCTAAAATGTTGCTTCTATTAAACTATTTTTAAATCTGGCCAGGAGTCTGCTGAAAAAATAGCAAACCCAAGTATGTTCTATCTGTGTTTGTAACAGTGTTGACATTACGGTGGCCGACAAGGCTCATATAAATGAAAAAAGCCACAACACAACGACAAAAACCAGAGCACGACGACAAAAGCTGAAGCACGACGACAAGAGTCGAAGCACGACGACAAAAGCCGAAGCACCACGACAAAAGTCCAAGCACAACCACAAAAGCCACAACACAACGACAAAAACCAGAGCACAACAACAAAAGCTGAAGCAAGACGACAAAAGTCGAAGCACAATGAAAAAAGTCTAAGCAAGACGACAAAAGCAGAAGCACAGCGACAGGAGCCGAAGCATAACGACAAAAGCCGAAGCCCGACAAAAGTCACATGACGACAAGAGCCGAAGCACGACGACAAAAGCCGAAGCACGACGACAAAAGCCGAAGCACGACGACAAAAGCCGAAGCACCACGACAAAAGTCCAAGCACAACGACAAAAGCCACAACACAACGACAAAAGCCGAAGCACGACGACAAAAGTCGAAGCACAATGAAAAAAGTCTAAACAAAACGACAAAAGCAGAAGCACAGCGACAGGAGCCGAAGCATAACGACAAAAGCCGAAGCACGACAAAAGCCACATAACGACAAAAGCCGAAGCACGACAAAAGCCACATGACGACAAGAGCCGAAGCTTGACGACAAAAGCCGAAGAAGAACGACAAAAGCCGAAGCACGACGACAAAAGCCGAAGCACGACAACAAAAGCCAAAGCACAACGACAAAAGCCGAAGCACGATGACAAAAGCCAAAGCACGACGACAAAAGCCGAAGCACAACGACAAAAGCCGAAGCACGACGACATAAGTCGAAGCACGACGACAAAAGCCGGAGCACGACGACAAAAGTCGAAGCACGACGACAAAAGCCGAAGCACCACGACAAAAGCCCAAGCACAACGACAAAAGCCACAACACAACGACAAAAGCCGAAGCACGACGACAAAAGTCGAAGCACAATGAAAAAAGTCTAAACAAAACGACAAAAGCAGAAGCACAGCGACAGGAGCCGAAGCATAACGACAAAAGCCGAAGCACGACAAAAGCCACATAACGACAAAAGCCGAAGCACGACAAAAGCCACATGACGACAAGAGCCGAAGCAGGAGCCGAAGCATAACGACAAAAGTCGAAGCACGACGACAAAAGTCGAAGCACGTTGACATAAGTCGAAGCACGACGACATAAGTCGAAGAAAGACGACAAAAGCCGGAGCACGACGACAAAAGTCGAACCACGACGACAAAAGTCGAACCACGACGACAAAAGCCAAAGCACGACGATATATAAGTCGAAGCATGACGACAAAAGCCGAAGCACGACGACAAAAGTTGAAGCATAACGACAAAAGCCGAAGCACAACGGCAGGAGGTGAAGCACGACGACAAAAGCCACAACACGACAACAAAAGCAGAAACTTAAAAAAACGTTAAAAAAAAGTCAGTTATTCATTTCCGTTGTGAATCATTTCCATCATGTTGTTGGTTTTGTCGTCGTGCTTCAGCTTTTGTTGTTCTGTTGTCGGCTTTTGCATGATGTGTAACATAGCTGTGTGAGTAATAAAACTGCGCTATGGATTAATGTCGTACTAGTTTTCTGCATTTACTTTAATATGGAAAGGGGGCTGGAAAATGCAGTGATCTCTTGTTTATCGCAGTATTTACGGTTTAAAAGTAACCTGCGATAAATCCATAAGATTATATATATTTTAGGATGTAAAACTTCACTCTCTCACTCTATAAACACTTATTTTTAAGTCAGACATGAACATTTTCACACTCGTCTCTCTTGTCTAAAATATAAAAGTTTAAACCTTCGTGGAAAAGTAAGTCCAGTTTTATATAATGACTCTTATCGCGATCAACAGTTTTTGTAAATTTGGCATAAAGAATTAATCCTGCACAGTGGAGATTGATTGACAATTGTCTACAGCTAATGAGGACCCACAATATGACTTGAGGCCTGCGACCATAATGATCAACGGTTTCTTCTTATTCCTTTATCTTCAGGATGTTGCTTTCAGGTCTAAAAATAAAAGCTCACTTTATTAAACTTTTGCATTTAAAATTTGGTAAAACCAACTTCCTGTCATTGTAAAAGTAAATTAACAACGATTTTTGACAAGAAAACGTGCATAATACAAGTTATACAACTTCAGCCTTGACTTGGACTTGTGAGCACGTCTAGATCCATCTTCCATCACGGATGTTTGTTTCCTTTTTGCCCTAATTGCTGCTGATTAGCTGCATCAGGTGATTCCACAATCAGATTGACAGGAAACGCCTGATTCAGAAAATCAGCATCAACTGATCAGCTGCTGACATAAAGTCAATCTAATCAGTGCAATCTATCCAACTGCACATGCGCACACCACTGTAACTTACTGTTATTCATTGTGTATTTATTGTAGCTCCTTTCTTAACAGAGAATTATGGTATTATGTCTGAGGGAAATGAATTGCCCCTAAGGTATAAATAAAGTTTCTTGACTTGAATTAAACTGAACTGTAAGACATCTAGCTAAAAATAGAAAGAAAATCTAAATTTAAGAGTTTTTTGGGGGGAATCATGCTTACAAAACTCCCCATGCACACCTGTGTACCTCTGCAGTTACACAAAATTAAACCATTTTAAAGAAATAACAATTAAAAGTCTGCGCGTTTTGAGGCCTTTCGGGTTCAAACTCTTACGTTCACGTGTCGCAACTTTTAGGCTTTATGTACAACATGTGGCGATTGACCTCGCAGTGAAAATTAAACCGCTTAAACTTTGACCAATCAGGGACTTGGATTTGGTATTGACGTGTGGGTAGCGTCCTTGTCAATACACGGAAGTGGAGACTGTTCGAAAATTAAAATCCAGCAGGATTTTTTTTCAGAACAGAGCTGTAAAAGATAAAGTTTAGAGACAGATTTGTGAGATTTTCTTGCCTTAATATTTTGCACTAAGTTTCCTCCTAATGTGAGTCTCGGGTAGTGACAGACCTGTGGAGTGGGACCTGTCCGCGGGCAAGATGGCGCCTGACATCATTGGCCAGAAGCAGAAGTTATTCAACCAACCCTAATCAAAACTTAGATTAAAGCTTAAAGAGGCAAAAAGAGCATAACTGTTAAGGAAAGCAGTTAAAATAAAGTTTTTTTTTTAGCGATTTGGGGGGACTTCCTGTTTTGGATGTCTGCAGCCATCAATGTTTAAAGCATGTTCAAAAACCCGTGTTCAGCACTTTCTTGAACGGGGAGGAGCCAGAAATCAGTGTAATCAATGCATAGAAGCACAGGTGTATTGACATATGGACACATTTAAAGAAGGTCTTACCTAGTAGAGGCACCAGTCGATGTTTTAGGGGGTCATCCTGTGACACGAGAACACGTTTAGGGTCAGGATGTCACAGATTTAGCAGCATTTCGGGTGATTTCTGCTCTCACCATGTCAGCAGGCAGCTGTCGGAAGGCCGAGGGGCTGTGGCGCGGGGTGCTACCCGAGGACGCAGCAGTGGGGGGCAGCGCCGACAGACTGGTTTGAGACGAACTGGTCGTGTTGGGCAAGCTGTCCCCGAGTCCTCGGTCCTCGTCTTCCAGCGGAGGGGAGGCCTTGGTCATCCCGACCTGCGTCTCCTGCAGGAGCGGTCGTGACTCGGGGCGGGGCTCCTCGCACTCCAAACCCGAGTTCTGGTTGTTCTGCCGCTCCTCCGGACTGTTTGTGGTCTCGTCCTGAGAGAGATGAGCAGGGGAGGGAAACCGGTCACACACAGACCTGGAAATGATGGAACCGTGGAGCAAAAGCTGAACTTACGATGGGAATCTTGACGATTTCGCTGCTCTGACAGTGACTCTTCACACCTGATGAAAACAGAAAACAGCTTCAGTCAACAAAGTTTGAGTTTTAAAGCTGTAAAAATGCCGTCCACTCACATGAAGTTTGACACGACGGTTTGCCTTTAAACCACCAGATAGCAACACAGACAACGAGTGCAACGAAGAGGAAGATAAAGACATAAATGACTGTGAAAAAGAAACAAATCTGTTAGAGAAAAGGTCCAACGGGAGCCGATTCTTAAGCTGGGGGAACATGAAATGTACCCAGGTTGGTTTGAGAGGCTGACGCTGAGGTCGGGGAGGGGCGCACCGGCGCAGGCTCGGTGGAGGATGGGCCCCGTTTTTGGCAAACGGTGTTAGAAAAGGGGGTGCACTTCTTCACCTCCTCCTCGCCTGCTTTACACCTTTAGAAAGGAAAAAATAAAACACAAAAGGTGAATTTCCACAAACCTGAAAATGTATCGTGTGCCACAGCTACCCTGGTATTTTTAACCTTTTTGCACAAGACGGATCTTCACAAAATCTCACACACAAGTTATCGAGTTAAATCTACGACCCCGAAGAAAGTTAGGTTGACCTTTGACCTCGGGAAGAGGCTGCCGTCTTAAGTACAAAAAAAAATAAAAAATTTGATGATCTGGCAAAAGCGGCGTTTCACTGTAGAACACACGTGTTTTACAAGAATATTATGAAAATTTCAAGCATGAAATGTTGGCTCAAGCTGAATGAAAATATATGACATATAATATGAAAATATTAAGAATGTGGGCGTGGCTTACAAAAAACCCCAGTTGCCAAGGAAATCCAAAAATTTACTTTTGCCAATTCTCCTAAAATGTATATAGACCTTTTCATCACCTGCAGGCAACCAAAAAATGTAATAGTTGCTATGGAGAAAAACCAAGAGAAAGGCGGCCATTTTGAAAACCGTGTTGTTTTGAAGAAGCAGAAGGGGGGAGGGGCGGGTAGCGAATGCAGACCATACAACGCCACTCGTGACTGATTTTGATGACATCTGGACTGGAAAGGGGGTGTTGCAGTAAAAACCATCTTTAATAACTGAAATCAGACTCACTTGGCGCAGCGTTTGCAGACTTCGCAGGCCTGCTCCGGAGCACAGAATGTGCCCGGTTTGCACTCACACCTGGTGTTAGTTGTCACGGTGCACGCCGCAACTTCAATCTGATCTGTGGAGAGTTACAAAAAAAGGAAAAGTTCAAATCTACAGCAAATATCATTATTTAGGAATACATATACTACGACAATTGCTCTGCAAAAACACCAAATAGATTCCTAATTTACACAATTTAATATACAGTCAGACAAACTATATTATTTAATTGTTCCGTTTTTTGTTCTTAAACCCATTTTTTAAATTAGAAGAGTGTTAAAATGGGTATCAAATAAACTAAAAAAAGGTGGAGCTTTATTTAATTAAATTGTTAATTCTTGACAAAAAGCTGTTTAAAAATTAATTTAAAAAAAGATTTATACATTTAATATAAATATTTTGCATTTGCTGATATGGAATTGACTGGATGTGGAAAATCATTATTTGAAACCCCAGAAAATATTAAAGCTGCTTTTTATCATTGAACAATGAATTTCTTGCAGATATTTATACTCTTATTCTATTTGCAAGACAGTTCTTCTTCTCTAAATGTATTGAAATAGAAGTTTTTGTTTCCAAATGAACTTTTATTACTTAACACAAGTTAAATACTGATGTAGAATTTGTTTTAAACAAAAATATGTCAAGTTTTTTGTCAGATTTATTAGCTTTTGGGTTTCATTTTCAGATTTTTCAAACCAAATTTGAGTGAAAATGTGGTCAAATTGAATCACATTTTCTCTCCATCTCCAGTGTTTGTAGTTGAGTTTAATGCAAACAAGGAAA
This sequence comes from Oryzias melastigma, assembly GCF_002922805.2. Classification (NCBI taxonomy): domain Eukaryota; kingdom Metazoa; phylum Chordata; class Actinopteri; order Beloniformes; family Adrianichthyidae; genus Oryzias; species Oryzias melastigma. The sequence continues at coordinate 4,400,400 of NC_050523.1, forward strand.
TATGAATAAAAGTCACCAGAAGAGACGATCCTGGAAGTTTAACAACCTAAAACTTCAGGAGGAAGAAGGAAGGAGGAGAGGATTTATTAGTTAAAATAGTCATTTATGACGTCATCAAATTGTAAACTTGTTAGCCTGTAAATCCAGCAGTAATCGGAAAAAGTCTCAAAGCTACAGAATCACATCTGAGGAACAAAATCTGCAATCTTTTCAGCTCCGCATCCTCAAACTGAGTCTCTAAAATCCATCTGTGTCCATGAAGGAAAAACAACCGCTTTTGTTTTGCTTTTTGTGGTTAATTAGTGGAGATTTACTCGTTTTTTCCAGGGAAGTACATTTCTATAAACAAGTTTCTCACTTCATCCAAGTTTTTGTCACATTTTTTGGATCATTTTGAAGGACCTTTTTACAAAGAAATGTGATCAATGGAACGGCTTTTCTTCACAGACGTGTGTCACAATTCCTGCTTCCTACACAAACGAAGGATTTTCTCCATTTATTTATTCTTCCACACTGATTTCCAGCTGTTTTATGGGAACAATTAGGCTGGTTTGGAGCAGTGTGTGAGGATGTCTAATGAGGCTTTCACCTTTTCTGGCTTCATTCTTTATGCTGATCTCCAGTAAATCCTCATAATCCAAACGATCAATTAAAACCAACATTAATCTAATAGTTTTAAACATTGATTTTAATCTACTGTCTTTAAGCTCCGGTTTAGAAATGAAATCTGCTGTTTTTTTTTCCATCAGAAATTAAAGTTTCAGCGTTTTATTAAAGTTTTAATGTCCGTTTTTGATGCAGCTGAGAATAAATTTCGATTTAGACTGAAGCTGACCTGATTATTTTTGGATGATTCTCACTTAAAGGAATTTAGATGTAAGGATGAGAGCACCAAAGTGCAAAAAAAGATAATTTATATAAAAATCTACATGGTAATGATGTAAACAAACAAATATTAAAAACAATTCTCGAATGAATAAAAAAAATGAGCACAGAAAAGTTTTTCCTCTCCTATAAAGTCATTTTTCTGTCCTACAGTGTTTGTCTTTTGACATGTTTTATTGAACCAATACTTGATGTTTCTTTGAGTTTCTCAAAAGGAAAATCAGATAAAAAAACTTTGTATAATCAGTGGATCTTTGAAATCGGTCCATCACTGAAATATAATCAAATGAATCCAAAATGGGTTGTTTTAGAACATTTTTCCACAGAAAAGACGAGTTTAGAGCTAAACAGAGCAAACCTAAAACATGTGGTTGTTGGCTGACTTCAGTCAGCTGCACTTCATCACATTTGTTTGCCATCCAGTTAATGTGATCACTGCAGAGTGTTCGCTTTGGTTGTCCTAACGCCGTCGCTGCCCTTCATGCCGGCGAGTCACGGAGGTCTGAGAGCATGGAATGGATCGATTAACACTTCCTGTTTGGAACTTTTTAACCACGGAGAGACAAACACCTTCCACTGAAAACTCTTGTCACATGATTAAACTGGGTCTATCTTTAAAGAGGAGTAAAAGGGGACAAAACCCGTCCCTATGTAACAGGACTCTCTTTTCTGTGGCTGCTGCCTTTCATTGGACACAAAGACCGCCAGTGTGGGAGGACAATGACGCGCAGACACACCCAGTTCAGGCAGGCAGGGACGGCCGACTCACCAGCAAACCCTCCCGGACAGGTAAGGCGCTCGCATTCAGCCGCCGAACAAAAACAACAAAGACACGCCCTGCTGCTCCGGAACATCACAAGATCACCATTTCAGCGGGGGCGCACACAAAGGGGGATCAGCTTCCCCAAGACAATATATCTGTGAGCGACTCAGTGATTTTCAGCACTCTGGTTATCTGATTTTGAGAATCTAAAGACTTGAGTTCAAGTTCTTTGGGTTTGTTTTGAAGCAAACAAAGGTTTTAAAACGCCTCCTAGTTCCACCGGACTTTTAAATGTATCATGTAACCTTAATTAATTAAATCCGGAAAGGGAGCATGCAGGTTTTTTGATGGTTTCTTAATAATTTAATTGATAAAGGTTCCTCCTTTGCTCATTTAGTCTAGAAAAAATGTATTTTTAAATAAAGATTTGATGATTATTTAAACCTATTGTTTAAATCAGAAATTAAATCAAAGTAAAAACTTGTTATTTGAGATTAAAGTTGCTCTGATAGACAAAAAAAACTTGTTTAACATTAATATACTTGGTTTTATTTAATTTTGAAACCTATTATCTTATTTTTAAAGCAGTTTTGTTTGAAAACTACCATATATTTTTAGATTTTCTTGTTGTCTAAATGACTTCTAGGCTGTTTTTTGTTAGTAAAGCACTCTGAAGGATTTTGGAATATAAAAAGGGTTAAAATTGCTGTTTTGATTTGTTTATTTTAATATTTTTCCTTGTGGAACTCAAAAAAGAAAAAAAAAACGAGGTAATTTGACACTTGGAGTGTGTTTTTACAGGTCAAATTAATCCTAATTGGAGTTAAATAAGGAAAATTATGTTAATCTAAGCATACATCTGCGCAGAGGAAACCTGGGAAATGGCAGGAAGTTAATTTGATTTTCAAAATAAAAGAGGTGCAACTTTTTTAAATCGACAAAAAGAGGAGATATAGTCCGGCAAAGATGCAATCAGCGTTTCACATGACCATCCCGCTGGTCACGATGCAGGAAGGCCCGTTACCTTGGCGACAGTGGTTACACGGCAGACAGCGGTTCATCCCGTTGGAGTGCTCGGTGTGCGTCTGGCCGTGCTCGCAGGGCTCGCATGTCCCCTGCTGCTGGTTTCTGTCGCAGGGCTTCTTCACAAACGTTCCTGCAAAGAACCAGAGAAACAAAGACTCAAATCTTTGGCGTCCATGAAGACACAAACTGAGGTTTAGGTGTTTAAGCGTTCCTTTAATTTTTGTTTTTTTACAACTTTAAGGATAACTTTTTTTTTCTTTACTAGGAAGTCTTCATTTCCCCGGAATTACAGGAAAACCCTCAACAGGCGACCCACTTCAGTGGCCGATTGTCATGCTTATCTGTACCATCAGTTCATGCATGCCATGAATAAAACCACTTGATTCTCATGTGTTTCACCATTTTTTTTTTCAACAACGCTGCAAAAAAAAAAAAAAAAAAAAAGCTTTTGGGTACATAAAAGTAAGTGATTTGGACCAGCTGGTTTGGGAAGAACAGCTCGGTTCTGTTTATGACATGAAGGTTAAAAATCCGACGAGGATTTAAAGGATAAAGTTGATGTTAAATATTTGAGAAAGGAAAATAGGGGGAATAGACCCAAAAAGATAAAAAAAACAGGAACTCCAGAACTACATATGTAAGTCAAAAACTACTTTTATCCTTAAGATTAAAAAAAACACAAATCTGATTTGAAAATGTATTTTTTTATACAAAAAAGTTGCCAGCTCAAAAATCTGTTGTGTCTTAGACCTAAAAACTGATTTTTAAAAAATCCCAATTAAATAATAATCATGTTTTCCAAGTAAGAAAAAATGTTTTTCCTAAAATTCTTTTCAATTTTTGCTAAAACTGAGCAGCTTCTTGGTTTTTTTTTTAAGCTCTTGGCACCTTTTACACCCAGATTATTGAGCTAATATTTCCCTAAACGTCTGCAGTTTGAATTCTCTTGCCATGAAAAATAAAACCATCAAAAGTGTCAAAATAAATCATCTGTATCTCAATTCTCAACTAAATGCTGCCAACAGACGTTTTGGAACAGGCTTTATGGTGAAGTGAAATTTCAGATGGGATTGCTTAATCTCAGAGGGTAATTATCTGAATTAGTCCAACAACGGGGCAAAAAAAGGTCAAAAAAACTAACAGTGAAGGCTCGACACAGTGTGAGGGCCTTAAAAACATTCAAAAAACTAAAGGGGTGAAGTTGAAGGTTCGGAGAAACACTGTATGGATGATTAACGGCGCAAAATGACCGTGACCACATCAATTTTATGACCAGCTAGAAAAATAAATTGAATTAATTTGACTCAATTTTGAGACGTCTCCAGGCCTGGAAGAAATCTCCTGACTTTTATTGAAAAACCTGTGACGTTTTGGGCGGGTTCCTCACCGGCCTGGCAGTTGAGGCAGCACAGCCCCTGGTGGGGGTACTGCTGGTTCTCCACGCACTGCGTCCGGTGCTGCCGGAGCGTGGCGTTTCGGTGGTCGCTGCCGGACCGCTGAGATGCCGGGGGTTCTGCGGCGTGGCAAACGAAGCCCGTGAAGAGCGCCGCCACCTGCGTGGAGTCAGAAAAGGAGATGAAAGTGAGCTTTGGTGGATGAGTAAAGATGAGGCCTTGTGTGAGCAATAAGCGTCTTAATCTGAAGCATCTGATCTGAACATCTGCTTCAGGAGGGCAATTAAAGGAGCCGTGCAGCTGGTCACATCTCCCAGCATGCAACAGCAGCCAGTGCCCGTATCGAATGCAGCTCCTTTCATGCGCTGGATAATAACAGGCTTGTACAGGTGGGGTACGGGGAAGAATACGGCAAACACTTTAGCGTGGCCCCCCCCGGGCGCTGGTGTTTGTTCACACGCTTTTCACCGTGTCAACGTGAGAAGGCTCCATTCACTGGCAAACAACGCACTTTACTGCCTCTACTTCAAATGACCCACATTCTTAAAGCCCGGCTCTTTGAATGCCGGGACATGCGACACCGCGGCGAGGCACCTGAAGCGCAACGTGACACCTCCCTGGGTAAATCTGAGTCCCAGATCAGGAGGTTTTGTCTTCTCCTGAGCATCAACAACCCCCACGGCCTCAACAAGGTCAGGAGATAAAGGAAAAAAAAAAGGAGGATGGAGAAGTTTCAGAGGGAAAAGTGAAGCAGCAAGGTTGGTTATGGAGGGCTGCCATGCTCCTCCGTTCCCCCTCTTCCTGCTCACGTCAGAGTTTCCAAAGGCGCTGAGAGGCAGACGGCCGGCAGAGCGCTCACAATCACACCATTTAGATCTATCCAAACATTCTGGGGAGGGGGCAGAAGAAGAGGAAGAGAGGAGGGAGACTGCTCCACACAGGGCGAGTCTCAAGACCCGGCTGTGTTCTGAACAAGCCGGGGATGGGGGGGCGGGGGATAGAGAGCCGTGGAATCGGGAAAAGTAAAGGCCATGAGTGAAAATCAGCGTAGAAGCACATGTGCACGACAGCGGAGTGGAAAGAAGAAGCGATGACTGTGAAGACCGTCCTGAAGTAAATCAAACTTCTGAACGTTGGAACAGAGAAAACTCCTAAAAAAATAGTCAGGTGCTCTGGCAACAAACGACGGAAACTTTTCCAGCATTTTCACACGTCAGGGTCTGGTCGTACTTTAAGATCCGTTTCAACATGAGTTTTTTATTTTCCTGACCAACACGTCTTATTTCAAAGCCCATCAAAAGGCTTTAACTCTTTAACACCAGAGTTGTAGCTCCAACGTTAACAACGCAATTATCAAAATTCTAAAGTGGAGAAGAAAAAATATTGTACATCATGATATTGATTATTATATATCACAATAACGATATATATCACGATATGCCACAGTAAAATATATTTTCAGTTATTCTATGAAAAAACAAAAATGTAAGTACTTCGTTTTTTCTTTGTTTTTTCAAGTAACATGTAACTGAATAGTTACAAATGAGAATTTTTCTTGAAGTGCACAAAAGTTTTACGTTTTGAAGTAGACAAACACCTTTTTGCGCAAAAGTTCAGCAATATAAAGAAACAAATAAAAACTATAGCCCACATGATATGTATCGTACGGTAGTGAAACGCTAATATTCTTTGACGCGATGAACATAAATCCAACTAATTCTGTCGGACAGAAAACCAGTCCAACAGAATCAGTTGGATTTACAGTGATCACAGTCAAAGAGCGTGTGGTATTTAGATGTCGCCACAACATCTCCAGTATTTAAGACTCACTCCAATACATAAATTTCTTTATGGTGGTTTTAACGTATTCTTGTAGCATTTTTCTCATAGTATAGTATATAAAATAATTTAAGATTAAAAGGACATATTTCTAAATTCAGATTGCGTTAGATCAGAAAACCGGATGCTGGAAAAAGCTCAGATTAATGATGCAGTTGCTAAAATGGGCGTGGCAAAGTCTCCCCGAATTGCGATTCTCGCTCAAAACTGTACGGCCGGATTGCTGTACTGTATTGCTTGACGTTAAAAACTGAATCATAATCAAAAGACCAATGGGAACAATTTGAAAAATAGATTTAAAAAAAGTAGCCTCCATTTTTTTTTTTTTTTTACATATTTGAACATTTTCTGAAATCCAGCTACCGTATGAAAACATTTATGGATACATTCAAATCTGCTGCTTCTAAAGATTTAAGTTTAATACATTTACAATAAGAAAGCTAACTGTAAGTGAAACGCACAACATGAATTAGATTGAAGGTACAAAACTAAACTCTTCCAACTGGTTTGGTTGTTTTAAAGACCCCAAAAGCTGGTACTTTAAGAGTTTAACTAGAGGTCTCCAACCCGTTTTAGGCCACGGACCGGTTAAACGTCAGACTATATTTAACTAGTCTGAATATGGCTTCTGGTTTCCCTTAACTTTTGAGGGAAAACTCAAAGAAAGAGAAACTGTCTCTAGACGTCCTACAAAGGATGAAGATTCAATAAAACCAAGTTTTGATTTTTGAAAATTCCCAGAAGTCAAAATACAGGATATTTTGTCATAGAAAACCATTTTAGTCCAAGCTCTGTGAAAAAACTAAGAAATTGAGACAACCCCATTCAGGCGACAGGCCAAAAAGATTAGTAGTAATAGTTATTATTCAAATTAAATCTTGACCCGATGTTTATTTCTCCTGAACTCAAAGGAATATTGTTTGTGCCAACGTTTCCAAATAGCAGCCAAACTAATTTGCTACAGGAACATTTTATTGAATCTCCATTCATCATTAAAATACTTACAGTTTAAACCTTTTTTCATACACCAATGTTTGCATGGGCTACACTAAAAATATGATTTAGATTTTCTCTTAACAGTTTAAGTGGAGCTAAAAAACGGACGCCGACTTCAGCCTCGTGTGTATTTTAAGTTAAGACGGATAAATACAACCCAATAAAACAATAGAACCGTCAGAAAAACTGATATTTTTTTTTACTAAATGAAGCCTTTAACACCAAAGCTTTACATGTCGACATTTGAATTTCTGCAACTCTTGATGCAATTTCTGTAATTCTAACCAATTCTGAAGCCTAAAAAAAGCAGTTTTGTGTCACTTTACCACCATAACATCTTGCCAATGACTCAACTACTATAAAGTACTACAATAGTAGTAAATATTTGTATATTGACACAAAGCAGTTTTTTTCTACGCTTCCAAATCTGTTAGAATTATGAAAATTGAGAAAAGTAGTCAAAGGCTGAATCCAAATTCTTTCCCTACCCTTTTGTTATTAGGGGCATTTGAAGCTTTAGTGGGGTCCGAAATGTTAAAGGGGTAGGGACTTAGGGCTGGCTTGTGCAGGAGGGGTACGGGGACTTATGGCACTGAAGTACAGAAAAAACAAAACCAAGATGCCTCAATGCTCACCACAGTGGTAAATATAAGCTACAATGCATTGCGTTTATACCATTTTTGCAAAGAAAAAATGTGTTTAAATGTAATTTTTTAAATATCCATCAACTTTTTCCTCATCAGAACACAGTGGAGTCCTAAGTAGACTTTGTAAAATGGATTATATTTTCACTTCACGAAATTGGTGATGTCATACTTGTCGTTGGGGAAAAAAAGGAGAAAAAAGTAGTGAACATGGGGTCCGAATTGCTTTTAAAATCCAAGGCACTAGATAGTCCCCCTACTATACAGTTTTTTAGTACTTGGGGACTAGAGAGGGAATTTGAACACAATTTTTCCATGACTATATGGAGGGCTTAATGTAGGGGTAGGGAGAAGCTGTAGGGATAGGGGAAGAATTTGTTTTTGGCCAAAAAGTTATGGATTTTGTGTCGCCGGTGACATCTCTTGAACTAAATGGTTAAAGATGAATCTATTGTGTATACAATTTTATTCAAAAGTATCCTCATAACATTAGAAAACTGATAAACACACACATTGAACAGAGGTGATTTAGTTTGTCACAACTAATCCATATTTTGTGTAAAATCCTGGCTTTGTGTTTTTGTTTCTTAAATTCCAATGTTCTTCCTTATTAGCTTTTTTAGAAAGACATTTGTTAACTTGCTAGCTTGGTGGTTTCAATTTTACAGCAAAGATGGAGAGTAGCAGAAGTATTTAAGACACATGATCGAGGTGAATGACTTGACATGCGTCAAGAGTGAGTCATAGACCGCAGTGGAGAAGAGAATCTTTCAACATAAAGCCTCCTTCAGAATCAGAAAATTAATGAAACAGCAATAATGCAAGGTATGCATGTTTTCTGTGTGGTTTGCTACCAAATGACCCATAGATCAAGAATTAGGGACCACTGGTTTCAACCAGAAGAATGGGAAGTGACTTTAATGTTTGCTTATTGAACCAAAGTTTGGATGTTTCTACAAATAAAGTCCATAAATCATAAGAAGTTTGAATGCACGTGCGTAGCTGATTAAAGGTGGTAAAGGTCTCTACATTTCTACTGCTTTTTGTCTATTAAGCACTTGTTGCACAATGTGCAAAGAAGGCGTAGGGGCTGCTGTACACCAAGTGCTGCATAAATAAAGCTGGAATGAAATATTATGTTTTCTGTTTGGGGTTTTTGTGGGAACTTTGCAAGGCTTCACCCAACTCCAGTTTACCGTTATTTGGTTGGAGTTCGTGGCAATGACCGACCCCGCCGCTGTAATAAATAAATGAAAGCGCTGAAAGCTGAAGGGTCATTGTGTTCTGGGTTGGCTGAACAACTTCTCTCGGCACAAACTTAACACCAGGTTGAGAAAACAAATCTTTGTCCTGAAGTTTTTCGTCACTGATTCATGTTTTCCTTTCTTTCAAACTGTTTTCAGATGTCGTTTTTTTTATGTTTGAGGGTGACGGTTTACAACAAAAGATGCTCTGTGAGGGGGTGAATGTTTTTAGAACAATTACAGAGGACTTTAATACCTTTTTAATGTGCGAATAAAGGAGCAATCAGCCTTTTCTTGAGGGCTCCATGTGTCCACAATAATCTTCCAGACGGCTTCACTTCGTCAGATCTACACTGGCACACATGTGTTGGGTGCATAAACATTATGGGCCACAATGTGGCTTCGTTTTACCTCCATAATCAAGTGTGGAGGAAGACCGGAGTGACCGTAACCTCAGAGCAGGAAGCCCTCCAACCCACAATCCCTGGAAACTCTCCAACGCGGGCCGAAGCGCCGCAGTCCACTTCACAGTCGCCTCTTTCCGCTCCACAATGACTGAGCCTCAGTGCGGCTCATTTCTGTCCATAGATGTCCTATTGTCGTCCAATTCGGCTCTACGATAAGTTAGTCCGATGCTTCTGTGGCTGCAAGTTAAACTAATAAAAGTGCATTAAAATAACGAGGGACTTTCTGCATGTGGGACAACGGCAGCGCTCCTCCGCTTCCTCTGAACAACCTGTGTTCTTCCGAACTGCGCTCGTCCACTGAGGGCGCGTTTGTGACTCAATGACAGGACATCCTTTCAGAGCGTCCAGGTTATCAATGGGCCTTTTACGGAGCTGCCACAGCGCTGAGGTTACTGCAGCGGGGGGATAAACGGAGAAGGAAAAAACCTCCAGATATGAAGGAATGACGTTTTCAAACAATGTTTCTGTATCTTAGCATCGTCTTCATGTAATCTTTCTCTTTAATTTTAAAACATTTCCAACTTTTCTCAACTGAATAACGAACGTTTTCCATCTCAAACCTGTTTGGAGTCAAACCGATCACCGCGCTGATGCATGTACTCGATTACAGCTGTGTGAGACGCGAGCCAACGACTGAACGAAGCGATTATTCCTCCTGTACCTCCATGTTCCTTTAAGGAATTCCGCTATCTCCCCTAAAGACATTAAAGCAGTCCAGCACATGACAGGCAGAAGAATGGGAGAAACTGTTTCGCCACGGCGGCTGATTTGTAAAACTTCATAAATAACTTCAATTTGAAAGGTTCATTTCGGTTCAGAAGACAAAAACATGCGCCTCTACTTGACCTCAGCGTTTGCATATTTATCCATTTGGCCTCGGACAGCCAGGAGAGACGAATTACAGCTGCTTTCCTGTCATTTTCCATTTTGTACCTACATTTCCTCCCACAATAAACACATTTTCTTATTGTTTTAAATATGAAAATAATAATCTTTGCTTGAAAGAGGAAATAAGATTATTCCGTTTTCCTTTTTTTCATGCAAAAAACTGACTAAAATGAGCTTTTATTGTAAGAATATTCTACTTTCTTTAAATCTTCCTTTTAATTTTGCAGTTTTTAGCCAAAATTTTAAAAAAGGGTCATTTTTTAAGACATATTTTCAGCAGTGTGGCAGGAGTTCATTAGAGAATTGCCTCTGAGTTGTGGGCGGGGCTGTTGATGTGGAGGTGACACTACCCATCATCCCTTTAGTTTACACTCTCTCCCTCTAGCTTACAGCCCCTGTACCACAGAGGAGAAGCTTACATTTAAAAGCAATTGCTGACTTTTGCTTTAATATTTTTGAAGTTATAAAATTTATGTGATGTATTTTGCAACCTGCTACACATTTATGTATATGATCGGCAACTATTGATGACTCCGAATTTGAAGACACTTTGGGCAATTCCTTCCCTACTCATTATATAGTGCAATCACCATTTTCTAGTGCTGTCCGAATCTACAATTCCAAAATTGAGTGCACTCAAAATTTCCCAGAATTCTTTCCAGAAAAATGAGCATCGATGCTCACTACATTAGCAAATATAGACCACAATGCATTGCGGTTGATCAATTTTTGTTAAAGAAGTGTTCACAAAGTGAAGTTTCACAAATAAACGTCGTGAAATGTTCGTATTGATTTGATTTTTACTTTGTGAAATAGGTGACGTCATATCTGGCGCTTAAAAAAAACGTATGGTGTCCAAAGTGTTTTTAAAATCCAAGGTCCTAGATAGTCCTGCACTAAATCGTTATTTAGTATTTACGGATTAGGGCAGGAATACAGACATAGCCAATTAGCTAATTTGGACAACGTGCTCACAACTTTTTTTCCTTTTTTTTTTAAACTTGTGACGTCACCGATTTCATGAAGTGAAAACCTAAACAATGCAAGCATTTTAAGATGATTATTTTTGTTATTTTGATAAAAATGTGGATGGTTTATTAAAAAATATATATGTTTTTTTTTTTTGCATGTAGTGAGCATTGATGGACACTGGGTTTTCGGTGAGAACTCTGTAGATTTGGACAGAACTACAAAATATGTCGTGCTCTATATGGAAGGAATTTAGACAGCTTATTATTCCATAAACTTTCCACTTGGAGGACTAAATTTAGGGGCCTTAATTGGTTTTAAATTCTTTCAACACTATATTTGTGTGAAAGTTGGAAATCTTTCTCTTTTTTTAATATGTTGATGTGAATTGAAATCAGTTTGGTGGTAATTATCAAACTTTCACCAATTTAAACTAAATACGACCGTTTATATAACTCCTGCTTAGAGGATTTTTTCATATTTTTAGATTAAACTTCCCAGGACTCTGCTCATCTTCACTCTACAATAAACACAACTTTGTCAGAGTAGTGTGAATAAAAATGTGTGCAGTCAGGTGTCTGTTTGACCTACATAAGTCATGCACTGAGGTTATAAAAACCCACCAAACAGTCTATGGAAAACATACGTTTCCAGGTGGTAGAAAACCCCACATCTGTGCACTGATCATGAAGAGATTCCTGCACTACTGTACAGTAGCAGCTGGATCTCTCTGGCACCGTTAGTTACTGTGCAGTTCAAATCACTCAAGGTTGACCCTGACAGGACAGGGAACGCTCCCTGCTTTCCTGATAAATCCTGGCATTCCCTGGAGTTGAGGAAAAGGAGGGGGGGCGGTGACCGCGCACAACTTTCCTGAGGTGATAAATTACGCTGACATTTTCCATGAGACGATGAAGACGAGCACGGCCCAGCTGCTTGGCGCGCGCGGTCGTAAATACGTCCAGAGTTCAGCCGAGCTCGCCGGCATTCATCACTTTGAAGAGGAGTGATGTAAAGCGAGGGGAATGACTCCTTTTAACGGGGGAACAAGGGAGCGCTAACAGTTTTTAAGAAACCGCATTGTCGAGAGCGCATACTGAAGCGCGAAGTGAAAATACAGTGCAAGTGGGAGCGTGTGAAAAGCGGCGGCCCCCTCCTCTCAGGAAGAACAGGAAGCTCGAGACAATACGGAGGCTTCATGCAGGGTTCAGCTCCGAGCTGTTCTCCTCAGCAGCCCGTCAGAGCCGCGGCGCATCCGCCGGGCCCAATATTTTTATAACTCGAGGAAGCTGCATCTCCCCCGACACACACTCTGCGCCTCTGTCCCTCCTCCCCGCTGATTGGACGAGTGTGAGTGGCGTTCACCTTCACGAGGAAAACGACACAAACCACGGTGACGACAATCGTACCCAACTTCCTGAACACGAAGCTCGGGAGTTCACGCTGAAGATGTTTTCATGAGTAAAACAGGGCAGGATGATGCAGTTTCTGAAAGTTCTGGTGGAGCAGGTGCAGCGCGACCTTTTCACTTCTTTGTTTGTGTTGTGATACTAAGGTGCCCCCCAAAAAAACTACACATAAGTTTATACTGACTCATCTACACTCATCTACAAAAGACCAGCTTTTCTGTGCAGGAGGGCTCATAAATGAGACCTTTCAGATTCCAATTAGGCCCGTCATGGAGATGACAACAACAACTTCAGAGGGGAGGGAATGAGAAAGTGTGTGTGTGGGGGGGTGACTAACAGATTTAAAGACCAACTCCAATGAAAATTGTGTTTTTTGGCATTTTAAACGTGTTCTTGTAGCATTTGTAGTCCCACTTTCATCATCTTTGATGTATTTTCAAAGTGTTACCAGTGGACTTTTGATCATAATTTTTCAATTTTTAGTAAATAATCAAAACCTCTAAATTGTGGAGGGACTGTTGGTGAGAGTAAGCCTGCCCTTGCTTCCCGAAATCTTTGTGTTTACACTCTCTCCTGCTAGCTTACAGCCACACACAACCCCAAGCTAACATTAGCGGTGAACAAAAAACAGTAAGAAATACTGGAGTTATCCAGCCGTACAGTTAGGAGCTAGACGTCAGCTTGGACGAGGAAACCAAAGATGTACGGATCTATTTGTCTGCAAGTGGATGCATCAGAATGGAGTGAAGTAGCTTGTGGCTCACCAACTGTTCTCTGTCTTTATCCAACGGCATATTTTCGTCTGCTCTTGATTCACAACGATTTGAATACAGAAATAGTCAGAAATGCTATTTTAAGCTTAATTTTCTGTAAATATGTGTGGTCCATCATCAGAAAAATGCCACAAGACCAAGTTAAAAGAGGGTCTACAAATCAAATCAGAAGTTGCTTGAAAAAGACTGATTGATCAACTCGTAGACGACTAGATCCATGTACATCTTGCACTGGTATTGTTAGGTAGAGGGTGTGAGGGGCTGTAAGCTAGTGGCAGAGTGTATAAACAGATGGGTGATGGGAAGTAGAGGCAGGCTTACTTTGTGCCAAACAACTCAGAGGTGAATTTCTTTATTTTATTTTTATACAAGTTTTCTGAGTTACATTTCTAATAAACTCCTGCAGAAACTGTGGCCTTAATAAAAACACAGTTTAAAAAAAAAAAATCTTGGCTAAAAATGATATAATCCTAACTGGAGGTCCACTGGAAACACGTTGAAAATAGATCAAAAGATGATCGGAGTGGGTCTACTGTATATCTATGACTTCAAATCCATCACCTTCATTATAACTCCTCATGGTGAAGAAAGAAACGGCGCTCTCCAGTGCGCCAGTGATGAAATTTTGAATCAGAACTGACTTTCTTCTAAGTCAATATGGTTTCATAAAAAGCGACAGAGCACAATTTGGCGGTGAAGACCGTACTTTAAGGTTATGTCGATAAAATCACATTTTCATCGCCAACGTGATGTTGGCCTGTGCACTACATGTATCGCAAATCAACATAAATTAAGATAAATGGCTATCGTAAATGTTTACACACAGGTTAAAACAAACTTATAATAGTTTGAAGAATTTAACAAAATTAATAGAGCGCTTTACGCATTTAACCTATCGGATGGACACCTTTTATGCTAGAAACCTTCTATATAGACATGTGTCTTTAGGAGTATAATTCAAGTGTTGTTGACTTTTATATAAATAAAACTGTTGCAGTGAAATAAGAATTTTCTATTTCGTTGTTTTTTGTTTATGTATCTCAAGTCTTATCGTTATCGTAAGAGTGATCACCACTATTGCACGTCAC
>NC_050523.1:4414847-4418520 GCF_002922805.2 Oryzias melastigma
TCTTGTAACAGGCTGTGATTTACTATGATCTCATTTATGGCTCCAGGTTAAACTCAGAAGGTAATAAAGCTCATCGATGACATGAAGTGGCTTATAAACTGTCTGACATCACCTCTTAACGAAGATAAATAAGGTTTACCAAACTATCTTTAGATTCTAGACCTTTACCCCGATTAGACGACTAAGATTTAATGTTTCAAATTTACCTCAAATATCCAACATTTGCGAAAACATCGAAGTGAAGACACAAAAGGAATTGTGTTCCAGCTTTTCCCTTAGTTTGTCACTAACAGCTTTACCGGGTTAACCAATTATCATTGATTTACCTTTAACACAATTTTCAGTTATTAAATTAATTTGAAAAAAAAAAAAAAGACAAAACAAGACGTTGGAAAAGAGCATCCATCTTTCAGTTTGGCTCCCTAGACGAGGGGCTTTTGGTTAGTTTTAAAGCCGCATTACAACACCTGGACCATGAGCCCCCCCTTTTCCGGTCACTCATGTACAGATATTTAAAACCTAGCGTACGGAGTGCAAATGGGGTGTCTGAAAAGCAGTAACAGCTGCTGCAGACGCTAAAATATATGTTGAAATGGTGGTATGTGTGTCCATGAACGACTGTGTTTCCTTACAAGCCCGTCTTGTGCTTTCTCGACAGAGCCGCTTTTTTCTTTTTTTTCCAGAACCAACACCTTTAAATTGATGAAGAAGTGGGCGGCTTGTGCCTCACACACCTGTGGAAGCCATTACTGAGCTGTGTAGAGGTCATTGTGTCAGACATAATCCCAGATTAGCCATTAACCCCAAAGGCTGGTGACTCAAAAGACAGTTTTATTGGCTGATGTTGCCTTCTAGATTAAGAAACGATACAAATCTTGAGAAACTTGGTACGGTTAGCTTCTAAACACAGACGTTTACCAGAGATTGGACCCTAGTGAATCATTGAACAAGTGTAGGAGCGATGGGTCAAAACCCTGGTTGGGGTTTACATAAAAATTAACAGAAACTAGTCATTTATAAAAAGAGTTGAGTTACTGAATATTAGGGCGGTTTTTGTTAAGAGTTTTTTCAACAAAACAACTAGCGGTCATTTTAGAGCAGATCTTGAAGGCCTCCTCTACAAAGAGGAGAGTGTACCTCAGTCATGTGACTTCACCCATCAGATGACTTCACTTTCCTGCTGCTGAGGTATCTAATCAAGGGTGGTAATAAATTTAAGAGGGTATGGTGTGAGGTCATGGTGCTCTATTATCTCTGTAGCACCTGAACAGGTGTGGCACCCTGCGCACAAGTCGGTCCGCATCAACATGCCTCTGAACTGAATCACTCAAACAAGCATGGGTGAGCGATCCATGCCCTGTTTCTGCTGTGACTCGCACAGATAAAGGAAGACGCACCTGGTGTCTGCGTGGATTGCTCTGTATTGCATCACTCAGAGCCCGGGTAGTCTTTTTTTTTTTAATTCGCGCCACAGGAATGTTTACTGAGCTGACACTGAGCAGGAGCAGCCATGACTGCTCAGTTAGTTTATTGGCCCGCACAAGTCCCAGATGTCAGTCCTGCCCTTGTCTGTGTTGTCCACACGGACTGAGGGGGACCATTTCCTGTGTGAACCAACACCCAGACACAGGCAGCAATCACAGATAACAATCTACCAATCTAGTATACACTAGCACGGCCATGACAATTCGAAGAAGTAAACAGATGCCCCTAATATCAGCATATCTGTGTATTCTGGACAGGAAGTTTACTTGACGGCCAAGCACGTACACTCTGGCGATTTGAAGGGAGGGGGTTAGAAGGGTGAGGAGGGGGCTGAAGTTTCCTCACAGACCCTTAGCAACAAGGCCTGTTGGCAAGGCCTCCAGAATGTACTGTGGTTTACAAAAGAGATAAACACCGCCTTTGCCAGCCGTCCTGATCCGGAACCAAACCAACGTCTGGCTCCTCGAAAAAAGGTGTCACAGTAACGGTCCGTCTGCGGCGGCCGATATCAACCGTTCAACCGGCTTAATTTGTTTTGTTTAAGTCAGGAATTCGGATTCTTTCTTATCACATCCTGCTGAGCAACAAACTGTGTGAGAAGGGAAGCAGAAGCATCCTGGTGTCCCAGATAGGATTCAAGCACACATTTAGACTCCAAATGTCAAACTTATGCTGCACAGTTGGAAAAAGAGAAAAAATAAAAACAAGCAAAGGAATGAAGAGATGTTTCAGTGAGGGTGAGAAAGGAGCACACCCCTGGAAAATCTGCTGGCAAAGGTGGATTTTTTTGGCTCTTTTTTGGGGGGAAAGTCACTCTTTGCTCCTCAAAATCCAATTGAACACTTGAACCCAGGAGACTCCATTTATTAATAGATTAAAGCTACATCCTATGTAGCATGTCTGCCCAATCTGACCACATGATGTCCAACACAGATGGCGGCTTTTCTGTGTGACAGAGCACATGTACCACGCACAAGACAGCTGTAGTGAGTGGATACACTCAGAAATAAACATTTAAATCAACAGCAACAACAAACACATTGTTGCTTCCTGTGTTAGAGCTCCTCAGGGACAATGAGGGGGCTTGTTCATCTATCTTCTCCCTCAAGTTCACAGGCCTGGTCGTGATTTCGGCTCCCACAATGCATTTCTTTTAGTCCTAATTCATTAGTTTATCACGTTTTTCAATATTTTATTCAACTTTATAGTAGATGAAACATTTCCTAATACGTTTTATTCATTAGTTTAAAACAATAGTGGCTAAAAACCCGTAACAAAATGATCCAGAAATGAGCAGTTCGCTTACCCAGAGTCCCCCGAGCACCGGTCCGAAGTTCATCTTGGGAACTTCAAGTCAATCCCAGGCGATTCGCGTCACACACCGCCCGTCAAGAGAGTCTCAAACCCGAACTCACAGTGCAGGGAAACGGACCCAAACTCACGAAAGCGAACCACAATCCGTTTCCTTCATGAATTCGCTCGGAACTTTGACGAGCTTTCCTCCTGGCGACAGCCGGGACAGACGGTCTGAGAGCGAATGAGGGGGACTAGTTTTTTTTTTTTCTCCCTCTCTCTCTCCTCGCGCTGAGAACTGTGTGTGACGTCATTACGCCCACGAGCCAATCAGGACGCTCCAGTTTGGAACAATAATTAAGCAGTAAAGTTTGTCAAGGAAAACAACATTTTTTGGTTAACAAAATCATTTATTTACGATTTATTGTTGCGTTTTTCACGAAGCGGGAATGCTTTGTAAGCATGTTTAGTTAAAGTTAAACCCTATTTTCATACATTAACCAAATAAAATAATGTGTAACCACATGATCTGGGCAAGAAAGCTTAAATGTACTTCTAACTTTTAAGGCAGGGCGTGCATATTATAAAATAATAATAATAAAAATATATATATACGAATTTGACCCTTAAAGGTAGCCATTTCTAAACTTTAAAACATAGAAATGTTTATTTTGTTAGTTTTCATTGAAATAGTAAGAAGAAATGTTTTCAGTGGCATGTATCAACACAAACTGACATAAACCCCCATGTTTTCATTATTATTCATTCAAGCAAAAGTGTCTCATATCATATCAGAAGGACAATTAATTAGCCTTGTTTTTGATTTTTGTTAAAACCTTTGAATAAGAATAAAAGGTTAAATAATTCATTTAAGGTGTTATTACATAAGTAAATA
>NC_050523.1:4418820-4427964 GCF_002922805.2 Oryzias melastigma
TTCAGTGACATGTATCAACACAAACTGACATAAACCCCACATGTTTTCATTATTATTCATTCAAGCAAAAGTGTCACATATCATATCAGAAGGACAATTAATTAGCCTTGTTTTTGATTTTTATTAAAACCTTTGAATAAGAATAAAAGGTTAAATAATTCATTTAATGTGTTATTACATAAGTTAATACGTTTATAGGTCCTTCTCAATCAATAAATCACACTTTACTTGACTTTAGTTAATATTTAATTAATCTAATGTGAACTAAGTGTCATTGCAATAATCTCCGTTTATGATTATGAGTAATCACACAGTTATTTTCTTCTTACATTTCGTTAATTTTGCTTTGTTTTTTTTAATCAAAGCATTTCATTATTTCTGTAATTAGTTTGATTTATGTGTGATTTTTAGTTGTATTGTCTAAAATCAAGATTTGAAATAAATTTTAAAATATCAAGGAAATTTTTGTTTTTTAATGTGTTCTTGTGGCATTTTTCTCGTGATGGAGGACATATATAAATACAATTAAGCTTCAAATTACATTTCAGAGTATTTCTTTGCTCAAATTGTTAGGAACTTGGAAAAAGTTTATAGCTGTGACGTAGGCGCTACAATCAGCTGAGCTCCCTGCTTCACTCCATGCTGATGGAGTGACTACTAGATCCATGAACGTCTTCATTTTCTTGACATCTGGCTCAAAACTGTACAACTGGACACGTCTAACATTGCTCACCATTTTTGTTGCACTGGTAATGCTAGATTATGGTTGTAAGGGTCTGTCAGCTAAACAGATGGATGATGGGAAATGAGGCGGGCTTATTCCATGTCAACGGTTCCACCATCAACTCAGAGGTGAATTTCTAGTGCCGCTCTGCTAGAAAATGACAGTTTTTTAAAAAATTTGGTTAAAGATGTCAACATTCTAATTTTAAAATAATAGAAAAAAACTTTTATTTAGTTGGAAAATTATTTGAAAATAACATTTTTATATTTTCCTTTTTTGTATGTATCTGGCCCTCCAAAGAAATGACAGTGGTAGAAGTGGCCCTTGCCTCATTTGAGTTTAAGACCCCTGATCTAAACACTAGATAAGTGTAATCTCACACATTTAAGTAAATTTGCTGGAGTTTTAAGTTAACTTAGGAATGCAGTTATTTACACAAAGCTAAATCCATCAACAAACATCCAGTCGAATCTGGTTTGTGACCAAATCTTATCTTCAAGTAGGCCTGCGGTCGTCAAGGGAGGAAGAAAAAAAGAGGAAAATATTTGGGCAAACCTACGATAGAGCATCTCTGAGTGATTTACAAAGCAAACAAACAGATACACAAACAGTGTAAGCAAATCAAAGGCGCGCCGCTCTGAACAGACACTGGGGTGAGGAACCAGAGATTGGGCAAGACGTTTTTTTAAAGAGCATCTCGAGAGTTTCTCACTTCTCATTCACTCGTCTAAAGAAACCGCCGTGTTATGAAACATTCCGGCGATTAGTTAGATATCTTGTGACCAAAGGCATGATTAGCGACAATACAGAGAGATTGGAAACATGAGAGTTTGTATTATCAGTGCATCAAGCGGCATGATGAAATATTTTGGTGAGTCCAGAAAAACTGTGTTTGAGGATGACTTCCACCACAATCTAAAAATAAAAAATAAAAAAATTCCAAGAATAGTGTCAGCATGGCAGCTTTTTTTTTTAGTGACTTTTGGATTTGCTCACAACTTCAGAGGTGAGAGGACAAGTAACATTCGCGTTTGGTAGCAGAACAGATGCAACTTATCTGTTCTCCCAATTAATCCCGTTTAGGAAATCTTTATCTTCAACTTTGGAGCACATCCTGTGCTGCTCCTTCTGAACTCCCAGAATACGTGCTCGAAAACAGGAAGTGTGCAATTGAGTTGTTTTCAGGCTTATCCTGAGACAGTCTGTATTTATGGCTACCGGGTTGATTAATCCAGATTTATACTTAAACTTTTTTTTAAACGTGTTTTACTTTAAGATAAAACTAATGTTTAAAAAATCATAGTTTAATCCTTGTAAAATTTATGAAAAGGTTTGTGCTTGCACAATGCAGAAAATCTGATTTTTTTTCTTTTTTTTTGCAGAAGTGACCTGCAGAGAAAAAGCTACAAAAAAAAGTAAATAAATAAAAGGAAGGGAAACCTTCCTGAGCGTCAGCGACTTATCTTGTGACGCCTGCTGGGTATTGTTTCGCCGGGTGTTGAGGAAGGTTGGCTAAAAAAAGAACTTAAGAAAGTCAGATCTTCTTGTGTAGTCACACTCCAAGTGTGAAGGCAGAAAGCTTGTGCATACTTTCTGTAACTGATTGTGTAATTGGATTTTTTTCCAAACCAAAAAAAAAACCTAAAACATTTAAGGTCAAATCTGGATTTTGTTTATAGCAGAAGACAAAACAAAAAGATTAAAATTCCATAAAGTTTATGGAATGCTGAATTCTTTAGGTAATTGCATGAGAGATTAAAGGGACGGCTCTAGTCTGCAGCTTCAGGGTCAACGCCACCGCGTACGGTCAAAGGGAAGAGCACACAATGTGAACATTGTAGACAAGCTGAAGCTATTGTTTATGTTTGTTGTGCTTACGTTGAAAATTGGAGCATGAAATTCAGCCCAACCCATCTTACTTAACTAAAGACCTTTTATTTATAGACTAGTTTCAACAAATGGATTTAATGCACCCACCATGAATAGTTTCTACAGTAAAAAGACCAGAAATGAGGCTGATTTTCTGGGAAATGTTCTTATCGTCAGACAGCATTATCATCCAGCTGACAGAACGCTGACAAAACTGGCAAAACACTTCTGACTTTATTGGTCTGAGAGGTTTCCTTTGGAAAAAAATAGATATTTTCACCAGAGCTGTAAAACGGTCTGTGAGAAGGGAAAGAGTTTTAAACAAATGGGCTCTATCTTTGTAAGACTTTTACGTGCATGTCAATAGATGTGAGAGGAGTAGCTATTGTGTTGAAAAAAAATATGATAGCCCCCAACACAACCAGCAGAGATTCACTTTGATGTTTTTTTTTTTTTTTGGAACTTCAAGTCTTCAAGTCCCTCCAAATCTCAAGTCACACACTTTAACCAGTCTCAACCATCAGGCGTAGTATTATTCACATATTTTTCTTCACATATTGTGCAAGAAAATATATATGAAAACCGCATATAAATACAGAATTCTGAACTTTAGTTTAAAACTTTTCAAGCAAACGTCTAGTTTGCAGTTCCTAAAGTGACCACTAGAGGCAGAATGGAGCAATTTTCCATTGGCTCCATTATTTTTTTTTTTTTAAAAAAAGCTGTTTTAAGCCAAAATAAAAGCATATATAGCCTGATGCCAAAGTCAAGTCAAATGTGAAGGTAAAAATCAGAATTCCCTCTGACGATGGGATCAATGGAGGTGGATTAATAATTATGCTGATCTCTAAAAGGAACAACAGAAAATAAATAAGAAAAGGTAGTAGTGTGGTCACATGACACACACCACACTGTTTCAGATGAGTGCGGTGGGCAACCTCCTGTTTGAAGCAGCTTTAAAAGTTTATACAAGTTACTTCTAATGCTACATTCACACTGAATGCAATTCCCACGGCAGTTTCAATGTTAAGTCAATTTAACAGAACTGAGGCGATCTGAGTGATGGCGGTGGTTGGTGCCGCGGTCTAGCAGCAGCGCTTCATCGCATCTGCCAATCAGTAACTCAACTTTGGGGACATGACATTTTCAGTGACTCAATCAGCAGGCAGAATACTAATCCAAATTGACTGTTTTTGTCTTGAACTTCCATCTATTTCCTTAACCTGCTGGGGCCGCGGGGTTGCCAGAGCTCTCCCCGGCTATTGTTGGGTGAAGGCGGATAACACTCTGGACAGATTACCAGCCTTTCACCCCCACGGGGGTCTTTTGCTGCAGCCAGGCAGCCTCCTGGGAGCCAGCGGACCTCGCAGACAGACAGCCGCTTCGATGTGTGAGGGCTACCTAGGCGGCCGCCTAGGGTACCATCTGCAGGAGGGGCACTAAATCGCAATGATTTTTTTTCCCTTACAGGTTGAAATGCCACTCCTTTTGGGTAAAATGAAAAAAAAATAACAAAAGTAATAAACATAAATCCAATAAACATTAGGAGAGAAACATAAATTAAAAAAAAAACTAAAAAGTTAATCAATAATTTTGCCCATGGCTGTGCCCCTCCTTGCCTGATGCAGATGTTGTCATTGTTAGAAACTTTAAGGATGAAAAAGTAGCAAAAGAAGCTCTCAGAGACAGCTTTAAGGTCAAAATAGGAAGGAAGAGGAGGAAAAAGTGGAGTCAAGGCTGAGGTTTGTATGTTTTATTTAAATGAACTAGCTCCTGGAGGCTCAGAAAGATCTTATGAACCCAGACATGTAGACGTGTAACTGATGTTTTAGTAGAACTCTTCACGATAAATAAACCTGATTTCTCAAAATCATCCGTGTTTTCTACACAGTCTAAGTGAGATATCCACAGACACCGCTCCATGTAGCGATCATGCTAAAAGCATGAGTTGGTAGCTCCTCCCACACACAAAACATGGCATATGAACTCAAGTCAATACCTTTGGATAAACCGAAGCCTCGTGAGATCTTCTGAATAATGCTCAATAGGAACAAAAAAGAAACCAGTCAGAGGAAAATCGTGTTTTTGACATGTTCTTTTGGCATTCTTCTGATGACGGAGGACATATTTAGAAAAAAAAATTCAGCTGAGTATTTCTGTATTCAAATTGTGAATCAGGAGAAAATTAAAAAAAAGCTGTCAGTAAAAAAATGTCTTTGTTATGTGGAAAATATGTTGAGCTCCACTTGAAGAGGACCGTTTTCTTCATTCGAGCATCTGGCTCAAAACTGTATGACTGGATAACTCCAGTATCGCTCGACATTTTTGTTGAATCAGAAATGTTACATATGGGTTGGGGGTGTGAGGGGCCGTAAGCTAGTGGGAGAGCATGTCAACAGAGAGTTGTCAGCAATGGGGAGGAGATGGTCCCGCCCACAACTAAGAGGCAAATTTGTAATAAACTCTTGCCGCTCTACAGAAACTATGTTCTATTTAAAGACACAGACTTTTACATTTTGGGTAAAAACGACAATTAAAGTCAGACGCTGAAGGGCGCTCACAAATAATCATCTATGCAAGTATCGGCCAATGAAATATCGCGATATATCGCCAAATGGATTTTTCCTACACCCCTATTGAGAGCGCTTAAAAATAGATGATTGGAATAAAGTTGAGTGCTTTACGCCAGTTTACCAACAAATAGTGCTATTTTCCTATTTATTATGTCGTTTATGGGATAGTTTCTGATCTAACGTAGTTTTAATTGGCCGTTGTTTGTTTCTTATTCCAAAAGGATTTCAACAACATGACGGAACAGGTTTTATTGTAGGGTTTTTCCCCTTTCCGGTTTTATTTAGTCATCCATAAAGGTTCCGATCGCCGTCCTAGAAAACCTGTTTTCTTTAGTTTTGATTTTAAAAACGTTTCCTTCCTTACAGCTGTTCTTCATTCTTCAGTAAGGTCGCAGAAGCTGCTCGAACCAGGAAAGATGTTTTCTCTTTACATCGTCAAGAATGTTTGGAGTTTTGTGACAGTGATTCATACTGACAACACTGTAAAAATGTTGCAACGATGATTTTTACATACCAAGCAGGGGTGTGGATTTTTTGATAGTAGAATAACTAACATGGCAACTTCCACAGAAAGAGAACATGTGAGCAGAATGCAGTGAACTTCATTGCCTCTCCGTCGTCCATCCTTGGTGGAAGGGAAATAAATTTGCTTTTGAAAGGTTAATGCAGGAGGAAAGGAATGTACTTTAAGTACTCTAAGCCTCTTTCACACAGAGATCGGGCCTTAATGCTGCTAACAGACTCCTCATTATGCTGCCTCCTCTGATTCACACCGAGCGAAACAAAGCTGGCCTGATGTCGCCTCAGTCTGTTTACAGACAGCGTGCAGACGTTGTGCAGACTTGAAGACTCGCCGTGTGAGAAAGCTCAGAGAAAGCAAGACAACGCAAAGAAAAACCATATGACTCAACTGCAAAGTTTAAGTCATTCCCCTTAAATCTTCTTATTAACCTTCCGCTTAAAAACAACAGCATGAGTTTGATGAATGCCAAATATGTCTGATCTGCTGCTGGAGGTGTAACATCCCCATACCTCTTGCACAGAAAGATGTGAAGGAATGTGAATTTAAAGTCACGTCTGGGTTCGTTTAAGCCTCATCTACAGTTCCAGATTGCACTGAGGCTGTTTTCATGCATGCAGGAACTCTGAATTCTAACAGTAAAGTTCAGACACTCTGCTGCAGCTTCCCCCCCAAAAAAAGGTTTTCTTTTAAATGAGCATGTTTTAACAACTTCTGTGATCATCAGTACTGACTTTTAAAAAAAGCCTCGGTTTGTGTCTCTGTCAAATGACATAGACACAAGATTCGTTAAGTTTTATAAATAAATCAAGAAAAACGGCTCAATGGATGTTTAACGAGCAAACCTCGCAATCAGTCCCCTGGCAAAAGTCTTTTTACTCCCATTCCGTCATTTTTCTCTTCTTTTCCCTCAAGTTAAGTGAATCCTAATTTAGCCATTGGCTCCATCTTTACATCTTAGCCACCAGTGAAAAACTCAAAAGAAAAACAAAGACAATAATTCATGTTGGTGATAGTTTTGGCTTAAAGAACCTACTGGTCTGAAGTCAAATCTATCTTTAAGTTAGTAGTGACACTAATGAAATATGAAAGAGGTCAACCAATAAAAATAAAAAAATTGAGTTCTAAAGAATTAAAACTTGCACAGCAACTGAAATCAGCCTCAAGTGGTCATAGGAGGAACTGCAATTGTGGTAATTTCGTGGAACTCTTCAAATTTTTGGAACAAATTTACTTGATTAGTTATGAATATATATTTGTTTTGAACCCACGCATCAGGTACACACACTTCTGGTTCAAATTTGTTTTTATATTAAAGTAAAAATGTGCAAATGCAAGCATGTGGATTAACATACAAAGAAAATGCCAACATGGCTTTAAGTGAAATTATATGATGCATAATTTACTTTTTCAAATAAGGGGCAAATGTTAGTTAAAAGATGTAAGAAAGTGAACATCTTGAGCACGACAGTTTTGAAAAAAGTCAAATTTATCAAATAGAAATGTTTGGGCTTGGAGGAGGTGGTTTTTGAGGCATGTCAAAATTGACATATTTCACAAAACTGCAATGAAAATTTGGATGATTTATGAAAAAAATTATTTATTTATGTTTTTTTTTCAAATGACAAATCGCTGAAACGCAATGCATTGTGGTCTATATTCCCCAATCTAGTGAGCATCAATGTTTTTTCGCAGAATCTTCTAGGAAATTTACAGGGCTTTGGAATTTGGAATTTTAGATTTGGACACCCCCTATCGCCCACATATGTATAATCCTCTGGGTAACTCTATCCGATCCTCCAGATCATTTTATTTTATTGTTATTAATGACCCGATTATCTTGCACTCATTTCTAGTATAATTTTGATTTATATTTATGGAGAATAAAATATTGAAAGTTGTTTAAGGTTTGTTAATATTCCTGCCTGTTTTTATTCAAAATAATGTTAAAAAATTACGTTTTTAAAGTTTAAAACATTTAGTTTTAGATTGTTCAATAAATGTTAATCCTGTTTGGCCCGTGACCTAAGGTGTGTTTTGGATTTTGGTCCCTGCTTTAGCCTATAGCGCACTAAGTAGTTAGTAGTGAAGGAATTTGAAAACAATAGAAAGTGAGAATCATGCTAGCATAGCCTTTAGCATGTTCGTATGTAAAATAGGTTTTCTTAGCAACAAACTCATGAATATCACATCAGTTGTGAAAAATCAAAACTTCTTTTGCAATTTAGCGAACAATACATTTGATAATGCTGATTCGTAATTGTACCATAAATGATATGAAGCCCTTTTTAGTTATTAGCTACATATTAACCGTCACTTAAGAGTTTGGAGAATCTAAAAACGTCTTTGGAATCTTAGTCCCCAGTAGCTGTCATTACCCTCAAATGGAGTTCAAAAAGAAATGCTAACGTAGCTAAGCTATATTTATCAGTTCTTACAGTACGGAAAGAAAAAGTTATGAAAACAGTTCGGTGATATAACTTTTTCAAAGACAAAGAGTTGTTGTGGAATCCCTTTTATTACTCAACAATAGTCTCCTCAGTAGGAAAAAATTAGCTCATGCCAATAATGTGACAAGAGCAGGAGGCAAATATGGTGGGAGTTCCTGGGAAATTAAACTGGAGACGTGCCGTGAAGTCTCACAGTCGGCCCTGTTAACACTTCCTAATGCTTTTGGAAGGAAAGACGTTTCCCTGCGAGTTTGAAAAAGTCTCCTGAAGTGCGGCAGGTGTGAGAGTAAAACGGCACAGTCACGGCTGTGAAAGAAAAGCCTCCTGACTGGTTTTGTCTTGCTGAAGCACTATCACGCTGGATTACCACGCACAAAGGAATGCGCGTTTTGTTTAGACTTTTTTGGTGATGTCATTAGTACTTTCCTTGGCAACACCTGGGCACAACTTACAGTTTAACACTGGGGCTGTGTTCTTGCAGTGAAGGCTGTTAAGTCACCTGACGCAATTATTCTTTTTCCTGAAGGTGCTTATCGAGGCTTTAGTCATAACTCCCTGGGGGAGGTAGCCGGTTGAACTGGCAGGAGGAATCTGCGCACAGTGTCATTCAAAAGTTTTTGAGAAAAAATTAAATGAATATAACTTTATACTAATCCGAATTTAAATTATTTATGTGGTAAATGATTAAAAAAATTACGGTTTTAGCTGCAAATGTCTGATTTTTGGTGCATTATCTACATAGGTGATAGAGGCCAATTTCCAGCAACCATCTCTCCAGTGTTCTAATGGTACACTGTGTTTGCTCATCGTGTCAAAAGGCTAACAGATGATTAGAAAACCCTTGTACAATCACATTAGCACAAATGAAAACAGCCTAGCTGGTTAGAGAAGCAGTAGAACAGACCTTCATTTGAGTAGGTTAAGTATCTGGAGCATCACATTGGTGGGGTTAATTAGACCCTCAAAATGTACAGAAAATAGAATTTTAATGTGAAAATCATCAGTCTA
>NC_050523.1:4429910-4448500 GCF_002922805.2 Oryzias melastigma
TGTCTGACGGGCTGAGCGTCTGTCCCGACCCCTGCGCTTCCTCTCTGATGTATACCAGTGTGTGCCTCCTGTCATGGAAACAATCCCCAGTTGTGTCTGTGTGTGTGTGCACATGCGCACACAGCAGTTGTGAAGATATGCCCTGACAAGTTGACCTTTGGAAAGCTTAGAACCTTTAGCACCATCTGCTGTTTGGATTGTGTTTGGCTGCACAAGATGGCAAAAACCTGAAATTTGTTATCATAATAATAATAAAATTAAGACACATTTATGCCTAAACGAGAAATCAACTGATTAAAAAAAAAATTAGGTTTATAAAATGTGCATATTTTGGTACAGAAGGGAGTAAACAGCAGCCAACACCAAGCAAAAAGACAAAAGCCTTAACAGTTTTCTTAATGTTTCACTAAGAAAAATGAAAGATTTTTTTTTAAATTGAGGAGTTTTGAGACAAAACTAAAACATTTTGAGTGATTTGAATGAGAAAAAGTCTCAACAGTTGTTTTTTTCATTAGAATAAATATTTTCTAGAATTCTGGATTCTAGAAAAGAATTAATTCCAGAAAAAATAACCTTATGTAGTTTCTGCAGAGAAGCAGAAGTTCATCAGAAAATCCTCTCTGAGTTGGCGCAGAATAAGACCGCCCCTCTTCCTATCATCGATCTATCATCACTTAAGTTACAGACCCTCAAAACCTCAACCAAACATTACTGGTGTAACAAAAATGCCGAGCAAATGTGAGCTGTCGCACAGTTTTAAGTCAGATGTATGGCGTCAACGTAGAATCAGTTCAAAGTGAATAAAAAAAACACAACAAAACCTGAAAATAGTTTTAAAGTTGAAAGTACACATTGTAAATTTGAAGGAACTATTAAAAATACTATTGTAAATGTGAATATATCTATGTTTCTTTATCTTGAAAACATATTTAAAACATTTATTTCAAGATTTTTTTTCAAATTTACAACTTGTTTTTCAAATGATTAATAATTCCTTTAAGTTTACAATGTGCACCTTTGAGTTCATAAAACTGTTTTCAAATGTTCCCATATTATTTCAGATATATTATGTCTTTTTCTTTTCTTAAACTGGTTTTTCATTTTGACTTATTTTGACTCCATACAGATGTCATCTCAGACCAGGAAAACAAAGACGTACTTGGATCTAGTCGTCTACACGTGGATGCATCAGAATGAAGAGGACCAGGAAGCTTATAGCCTCCAACTTATACCTACCATCAAGAACTTGTGGTGAAGGACCCGAAATGCAGCAGACCAGGCTTGGTGGCAGAAACTTAAGAAAATGACAAAAACCAAGGGAGCAACAAAAAAGGTGACAGAGCAGAGTAGATGACCTGAAAACTAGACCCTTAAATGATGAAATCAGCGGTGGATGATCAACGTGAACCAGGAGGGACTGATTGGGAAGGATCTAAAAGCCAAGAATATAAGTGAAAAACCAAACTAAAGCACATAATCTGTACAGTAACCCTCCCCAAAAGGGGAGATCCCAGACGCCCAAAACATACAAACAAACAAAAGCAAGACCAGAAAATATTAAAGCTCCTGCAGCCAGACAAATGTGAGGGGGCTTCAGAGGACCCCTCCTTAGGAACAGACATGAAGAGGAGTGGTCCCGACAACTCATCCCAGGGACAGGACACATGAAGGGGAGCATCCTCGGTGGCCCTCCTTAGGAACAGGAAACACGGCCGAGGGTGATGAAACGCAGCCATCCTCAGAGACGAAGAGCATGAAGTTTTACCCTGTTGACCCTCCTCAGGAACAGACATGAAGAGGAGTGGTCTCAACAACTCTCCCCAGGGACAGGACACATGAAGGGGAGCATCCTCGGTGCCCCTCCTTAGGAACAGGAAACCGAGTGTGATGAAACTCAACCATCCTCAGAGACGAGGAGCATGAAGTTTTACCCTGTTGACCCTCCTCAGGAACAGACATGAAGAGGAGCGGTCCGGGCAATCCCCCTCAGGAAGGGGGGGATAACTTTAAAAATGGCTACAAGAATGACATGGCATGGTTTGGACTGCACAGAACCTTGCCGCTAAAATTCTCCTGCTGGGTCCGAGGTGGTCGGGTCATTCTGTCAGGAGTTGGTGGTATAAGACTCAAAATGCAGGAGACTAGGCTTAGTGAGAGAAGTCTAAAACCTTTAATCAGTAAAATGAAACAAAACCATGGGAGCAACAACAACAAAAAGGGGGTGACAAAGCAGAACAGAGTAGATGACCTGACCGGATGAACTGAAAACCAGACGCTCAAACACACTGAGGGTCATTGACAGACATGAAAACAGCTGTGGAGGATCAACATGGACCTGGAGCCACTGATAGGGGAACGACTCAAGAACACAACTGAAAAACAAATACAACACAGAATCCTTACACTACAAGCTTTTTATTCAATAACAACAGTTTAAAAAAAGAAATACTAGGAAATGAAATTTTAATCTTCATTTTCAATACAAATGTCCTCCATCATTAGAAAAATTCTACAAGAACATGTTAAAAACACCAATAACTGGTAAGTTTTGCAGTTTTTTTTCTAAATTGGAACCATTGACTGTATATGTGACCTGCACTGAGTGACCCCTCCACTTTAAGGAGCTAAAATCCCACAGACTACAATAGAGAAAAAAAAAAACAGTTATTACTCAGTCGATCTATTTGTCAGATTAACTGTTTTTTTTTAAATATGTTCTTGATAATTCTATTTTTTTTTGACAATATTTATTTTTATGTATTTTGAGCTCAATCACATATATATAATTACTTTCAACCATACAAAATACACATTTACATATTATATTCTGAGCGTCAACAAATACATTTCAATACTTGTATGTTGATGATGCACTTTTTTATTTTCCTATTTAAGTTTACATTATTTTTCCAGCTGAAGATGGTGGAATGAAGGAATATTTTTGGTTCTCACCCCTTAAGTGTCTCTATGGAATATTTTTCTGAAGTGCAGGTTATTTAAGTTATAAACTAGACAATCAGAGGCTTCAGAATAGTAGGTGGTCTCACATTGAACAATCAAAACATTTGACAGATTTTGTATTGCCTGCTTTAAAGCGGTAGCGGTGTGGACTTCCAACAAGCTAACTTCTGATTGGTTAGAAATGACAACACAAACCAACTCAGACCAATCACAGCTTACCGACATAGTCTGGTTCCAACATGGCGGAAAAATGAAGACTAAATTAACGGAATTTGTTTGGAGCTGGAAGTAAATCATTTTCTATGGGTGACATCACACCTGCTCTGTCCAGTTCTCACATACAGTTAATCGGTGTAACCATAAGATGCCCCACAGCTGCGTGACTTAAAGTGGAACCAAACAGGGAAGTTGGAGGCTGACTCCACCCACAGCTAAAATGTGATAATCCAGTCAGAGGGGCGGGGCTTGGGGGGCTGGACAGTCATTACTGGAGCTGCAGATCACGACGTGGAAATTTCATGGTTTGATCACGAAATTCAAAGATTTTTAAATACGATACCTCATTTTAACCTGTAGGGGGCAGCACACAGGCAGTTTTGGACTATATTTTCAAGACTTAAACAAGTTTATTTCAATTTGTCAAAAATCTGGCAGCAGACAGCATATTTAAAGCCTCATTTATAGACATAAACAGTCAAAAAATGTTGATTTTGAGTTGGGTTACCCTTTTTAGTACATACAACTCCCCAAAAATTAGTACTATTAGTATATTATTTGAGCACAAAGGATTTGCTCTACGCCTCAACAGATAAAGTTTAATGGCATTTAACACCAGACAGTGAGACACGGTGGTGGAGGTGTAGTAGTCGGACCATCTAACTGTGAGGCCGTTTGACCAAACAGCGTACATCAGTATGATCCAAATCTACAACAGACCTGCCTGAAGGAGAATCCAAGTGTTGCATTCAAAGACCAAAACACATCGGAAGCAAACTGCTACATCCTCCGAGTGAGGCAACTTCCTCCACGCGATACACACCAGATGGCTTTCTTTCCAAAACAAGAGGAAGCCTTCCAAGTGACGGAGGGTCTACTCTCTTTAACTGTCACTTCTCGCTAGAATCCTGCAGAGCTTTGTGGGGTAAAAAAATCCACACCTGTGCACCTCAGGTGTTTCTCATTACCGTAACCATCAAACTTAGCTAAAGCCCAACAGTTGAGGCTCACGCAGCTTCGCTGTGCGGAGTTCTCTCTCTGTGGATATGAGTGAAACCTTCACTCCCGAGATTTATGACGAGGTTCGAAGCGGCGGGCGTCCTGTCATCGGTTTCGGAGGAAGAACAGATTTCCTTCACAGATGTCTGCAACTGCTGAGACTCGAACATCACGAGAGGAGAAGGAAGAACTGGCTTTTTACTGCGTGTTCATGTCACGTAAAACATTTTATGAACTTTTAGAGAAGCAGAAAATAAAGATATCACAATTCCACTCTTTAAATTCAAAGTATTTGAAGTTTTATGGCATAAAATGAAACAATTATACTTAAAAAATAGCAGATAGAGATATTTCCCTGATGAATTGTAGGCTGTAAAAAGATCACACAACACGCTAAAAAACACACAACACAGCTAAAAAAAAAGAAAAAATCACACAATTTCCAACAGCATCACAGTCTGGGCTTTTATGTAAAGTTTAAATGGTTCTGTTTTCTCAGGAGACACCTCTGCAGCGAGGAGCACAGCCCTTCACCAAAACACGCCGGGCTTTGATATGATAAGAAGACAAAAAAAAACCTCCTGCTGCTCATAAAATCAGAAAGAAGAGGCACAACCTGTTTTAGTTTTTTTATTTTGCACATTTTTACAACAAGTGAGTAGGCCTACAGCACGTTTTTTGTGTTCAGGTTATCGTGTGTTTCTGCTTCTTTTCCGTTATCTTTTCATAAAAGGACTGAAATTTTCAGTTTTTAAAGTCAATTTTTTTAGTTTAATTCATTCTTAACGATCTGAGTAGATCTCATAATTCACTAAAGGGGGTTAAAGAAAGACAAATTCCTGACGTTTTAGCCTGAAAGGGTCAAAAAATTAACTTGAAGGTTTGGGATCCAGAGACTGAGAGACTTCATCCGCAAATGGAGACAAGTTGGAACCAATTAAAGTGAATGAGAACACGAGGTCGCGTCCAAGAGGTCGTAAAGCTCGGAGCATAAAAAACTTTTTATGGATCCGCGAGAGAGATTTAAGGCCGATGACAATGACGTTTTTGGTATTTTTAACATGTTTTTCTGGGGTTTGTCTAATGATGGAGGACATATATAAAGAAAATTTAGATTAAAAGTTGATTTTTTTTTTAAGTCAAATTGTTGGGAATCAAAAGCAGATGAAAAAATCAGTTTAAAAAAGATCATTTTTGTTCTACAAATAGATCCATGAACGTCTTTGTTTTCCTTGTCCGAGCTAGCAAACGGCTCAGAACATCAATCACACTTTGCATCGCAAATGTAATGCTGGAGGTGGGAGGGGCTGTAAGCTAGCTGGAGAGTGTAAACAGAGAGCTCTCAGCAACAGCCATTTAAAGCTGTTTTTAACTGTTTTTTTAGTTCTATTTAAAGGCTAAGAAATGACAAATAATTTAGATTTCTACAATATTTTTTTTTAATCCCTAAACATTTTGATTTATTTTTCTATCATAGTTACTTGTTTCTTTTGGTTTGTAGACTCGCATTTACGTCTTCACTTTTCTTCTCGTTTTATTGAAAATATTGTCCTTATTCTGTTTGTATGTTTATTAAGCAATTAAAATAGGGAAACTTACAAAAAAGCCATTCATGGCAATTAAAATCAACTGAGATTTTGAAGAAGAAAATAAGACTTTGTATTTATGTTATTGTTATTTTTATGAGAAATATAAATAAACTATTATTTTTGGCCATAAATTAAAGAAACTTTAAGGGAAAATATTTTTTTTCCAAATATGAAACAGTTAACTTTTAACAGAGATTCACATCCTTTCAAATTAAAAGACTTCCTGTGACACATTAGATCATCTCGATGGAACAAATCTAGTAATAGGTAGAGTAATGTCAGGAATTTATATATATATATATATATATATATAAACATTTCTGGAGCTTCTTAGCCAGAAATTCACAAATCTAACTTTCTGAAATTAAAACAGAGCTAATTAACTGTATTTTTCAACCATGAGGTACACTCAATACGCTAGAATTTGTCAAAAATAATCAGTTCTTGATTATTGAACCACTATGGCTACTGTGCTTTGGAGGCTCAGAGACTGATAAGTTATACCGCTTTTTTTTGTTTTAAAGCCTAAAGCTTTGAATTTTTCTTTAACCATGGAGGAGTAGAAGAGCCAGACGTGACTCTGAAACCGCAGGTTGCAGAACCCTGATCTAGTCCTGCTGTGATATAGACATCAGATTGTTTTAATGCATTGATCTGTGTTGTTATTATTTTTTGTGTTTGTCCCTATTTAAAAAAAAAAAAAAAGTTAGGGGAAATTGGTTACTTTGCTCCAATAGTCCCTACTATCCTGCCCACAACTCCAAGGCCAATTTCTAATGGACTCCTGCTGCTCTGCAGAAATTATGTCCTCAAAAAAAATCCAGAAAGATGATCCATAAGATTCTGTTGAGCCACATTATTATCTTCATAATTTCTGAACAGGTGAGTGTCCTGTTGCAAATAAAAGCAAACATACACGGCATGACAATCACAAAACTTTTTATCAATAGTCAAACATGGTGGCGGTAGTGTAGTGGTATGGAGCAGCTCAAGAGGACTCAGTTACTGGTTGATTCATCCAGTGTTTTTGGATTCTGAAACATGAGGACATAAATGAGAAACACAGAAAATTAATTAACTATGTAAAGACAGGTAGACTTAATTAAAACAGCAGTATTTTCTTACAGATTTTGCAGTAAAATTTGTTTTACAATCTGAATTATTTTGGGGCAAAAATGCAAAATTAACCCCCAAAAGAGATTTTTCTTTGCTGACACTGAGTGAGATATTGTAGGAAGAGGAACATATTTGCGGAGCAGGATTTGGCAACCTAACACCTTGTTGCCCAAGATTTGAGCAAAAGACTCCAACACGGTTCAGAGCTTTTGGCCCAAAACAAAATCCAAAGTCCAAAGTAATCATTAACTTTGACTAGTTCTATAAAATCCTTCAGTGTTGGCACAAATCAGTTTGGTACAGATATGAAAATGAAGACTTTCACAAAGGTTTCTAAACTGGAGGAAATCGTTCCACTGGGAGTTGGAAAATAGAGATGTTTTTTTGGCATTTGCTTTGTTAGACTCCGCATTTTAATAACCTGGCTGCACCCTGTCTCTTTGGAGTCTCTAAATCCAGTTGAGAAGCGGGTTTCTCAGCGGGTCGTCATGCTTTATCCATACACTGTGGCATTTTTATCATGGACGCCCAGCGGGAAGGTCAACAACACTCCTCTCCTTTGAGCGGTTTTATTCCTCTAAAGTACTTTCAGACTTTTGTTGGTGGATTTTTTTTTCCTAATGTAATATTTACCACTAAGAAAGCGAGCCAAAGCAGCTGTCTGACTGAAATCTTCAAGAAAAGCCAAGAAAAACTGACAGCTTTCCTGGACTCATTAATTCATGTGAACACAAACATATTTGAGCCCCCTTCTGTCTGCCTGCATTCGCTCGGTTTCAAATGTTTTCTCGCTCCACTCTTCAGAGAAGTGTGCTGCAGGCCATTTGTTATGATGCAAAAGGAAGCCAAGATTCTTCTTTGTGTGCAATAAAAAGTTCACACAATGGTCTGAAGTTACCAGCTATGATTTATCTGGAAGGAGCTGCAGATGTTTCAGGACAAATTCTTTGTTCCTGCAAACCATTTTCCAGGAGTCGGCCCAGGGAATGATGATAAATCAGGAGGATGTGCTGGGAAACAACAGATCACACATCTTTGTGCTTCTTTGTCCCTCTTTTGGGCGAACATTTTTTGTATTCATCTTTTTTTTTCAAAGAAAAACAATGTTTGGTACAGCGGGGCCAGCGCTGCTGCACTGCTGCAAGCTGACAGACCTCAAAGAAGAGCGATGCACCTGCAGGACACATTCATCCGTCCACAGGTGAAAGGAGTTAGCAGCAAACTCAGGAGGGAAATTACCAAGAAAGAGCTTTGAATTTGACACAGCGGAGAAAAATGCAGTTTTATGCGGCAATAAAACAGTCAAAACAGTCCGGTTTGAGAAACGTTTCCAAAGATTCGTAGAATTTGTCATAATTTAAATGTCAAAATCCAGGATTTAAAAGACACTTAAATGCAGACGATAGTGTAGAACCTCTAAATACGAGTTAATTCTGCCAAACAATTCCAGTAATAAGGAGATTTATTGTCAAACTGTCAAACAAATAGCAAAACTGAGATTTTAGTTTTGTAAAAATGATAATTGAAAAGTTTTTGACATTTTCCATTATGAAATAAGCACAAACTAACAGAGAAATGAAAACTTTTGAGTTTAATTAATGAAAAATAAAATGTAGGGTTCCAAATTTGTCTTAACCAAAAACAAATTGATTCATTTGGGGTTTATTCTGTTGAACGTTTTTCTGTTTGCAACATGTAATTTTCGGTTGTCCACCAGAGGGTGGTGTTTCCTCCAAGTACAGCACGTGTGAAAATTTCACGTGATTTCCTGTTTTTGTCAAGAGAACACGAATACTGGAAATAAACAGTATTCTGTTTAGCTTCATTTATTTAAATATTTTGAGTAATTCCAACCTAAAACCATTTTATAGGGGTTAAACCGTAAGAAATACAAGATATTTTTCAAAACCCAAACAAATTGAATCATCTTAATTTACTAGAAAGTAGAAAAAACAAAAGAAATCTAGAAAATAATATTTTGGAGAATCTTTTGAGAGATTTTTAAGAGATTTTGCATATTTCTGGTTCATTTT
This sequence comes from Oryzias melastigma, assembly GCF_002922805.2. NCBI lineage: Eukaryota > Metazoa > Chordata > Actinopteri > Beloniformes > Adrianichthyidae > Oryzias > Oryzias melastigma. The sequence continues at coordinate 4,438,825 of NC_050523.1, forward strand.
AATATCTTTTTTTAATTTAAAAAAAAGTTTGAAAAATGTATAGGCTACCCTTACCAAAAATAATTAAGTTAAAATTTGTTTTAAGCATACATTTTTAAAACTACAACAAAGATCTAAACATATGTAGCTATGTTTGCCACTGTCCTTAATCATTTTCGTTCACAGCATTAAAAGTGAAGTATGTGTATTTTTGGGATATTTCCAGTAAATTAAAACACTATTTTAATTCACTAATCAGGACGTTTGAACTAAAAGCAAACCCTGAAAGCTACATTAGATTTACTTTAAAGTGTACTTTCATAAAGGGTAAACTTTGAGTTTATTGGCACTAAACTAATACTATACTAGAAAGGATACTTCTAGTATACTTCAAAGTATACTCTTTTAAACTAAAAGGGGGCCAATTCAGTGCCAGTGTACCAAGTGTACTTGGGAAATATACTTTTCTATATTCTATAACACATATACTTGAAGTATACTTATTTTTGGTAAAGGTAGAGTGGTACTTCTGACAAAACTTGCTCAAATATTAGCAAAAATGTCACCATAAATCAAAAAGATGAATAAAACTAAGTTACAATCGTCAGAAATATTTTCATTAACTTTTTTAAGTCAAAATAAGTTTTAATTCTGTATTTTTTAACAGCTATAGGACAGAAAAAAGTTTTTCTTCTTAAATATTTCTCATGGAGGCCCAACTCAACATTAGGTGAGCTCCCTCCTGTTTGGATTTCTGAACTGCTGAAGTTTTTCAGCTGACGGATGAAATTCTCTCCTAATGCTGCAGGATTGTTTAGAGAAAGCCGAGTCACAGACTGATTGGAGTTTTTCAGAAAACCCGCAGGTTTGCATCATTTCCACCACCGACTTATGGAAAACAGATTTCTGCACGACTGAATGAAATGCATTCCTCACTGGTTGAAAACGTCTCAATATTTCCATAAATGCTCAAATCAGCACGGAGTTCGGCTGCTCCTTCAGCCAGCCGGCAGGATTGCATCAATCCATCTTTTATTCTGAAAGCCGTGACAGAACCTCAACGGAAAGCGGGCCCATCCATAACCCTCGTGAAACGGTGTTTCTGCACAAACATTTTCATCTCCTGATTACTGCGGATTCTGCCCGAATCTTCCCGTGTTTGTCAGCCTGAACTAACAGGCTCACTTTGGCCTCATGTAAGATTTACTCAGCTTCTATCAGATTCTCCAAAAGAAAGTTTATTTTCAAATGAATAAATAACTAGCTGTCTATTTTTTTTTAAGAAAGCCTCAAAAGACAGAGCAAACTTCTGAGAGAATTTACTCCTAATCAAAGACAGAATCTGACAGGCTGCAGAGACTCCTGAACGCCACGGTACGTCTTACTCCGAAAGAGTTTCAACAACCAGCGACTATACATCCGGTTTTCCAGATGCAATATTCATGCGGTCCTTTCATCTCTGCCGTCCAAACTCAATCTTCTTCTAGCTGAACCTCGCTGAGGGCTTTGTTTAACCTCCTGAACTCTTCCAGGATGGAGTTCATTAACCAGACAGACAGAGTTCAACACAAAGTCACTTTATTAGTTCGGGGCAGGTGGAGTCACTGACTGTGGGGGTTTTCTTGACCAGGAAATGATCTTAAAGAGGCTCTGATGAGACCACAGAGGAAGGAGGGCGGGAGAAGTCCGGGTATTTGGTGATCCGGCAGTTCATCTAAGATAACTCCAGTTAAGCCACAACTTTTGATTGCAGGGAGAGAGAAATAAAAGCTTCAGGGGGGAAGAGTGGATTTAAAAAAATGGTTACCACTCTTCTTCTACCAGCAGGGATTGTAGCGCTCCTCCAGTTCCTAACGAGGCACAGATCAGTCCACTCTCCTCTGCTTGGTTGGATACTTGTTAGTCACATATCGTGACCCTCCAGCAGACGCTGCTGCTGCTGCTGCTATTGTCCGAGCTCACAGGATCACCAGAATGCAAGAAATTTGTTCAACTCAAACTCCAAAAAACATTACTCACACAATGCAAAAAAAGGAAAAAAGTCTAGAAAATGAGAAAATACCGTTATGACTTTTAACACGAAACATTTCAATCACCCAGAGGACTGGTTCTTAGTAAACTCTGGATCGGCACGACACGCACTGGGAGAGTCAGTCAGTCAGTTTGAAACACACTCGGAAAGTCTTCTTCACACTTTGAAACCAGCTGAATCGGCCCTCAATTCTTTTGGGCCGTGTGGTGTTCAAGTCATGTGCAAAAGAAAGTACACCCACGTCCATATTCAGAAACATACGTACTCAAAAAGGATACTCAAATAAAGTGGCCCAGCCTTAAATGAACAACATACCGTCTGTCACATTGATCTGTATCTACACTGATTAGAAAATGAATAAAGCTGCTGGCGCCATGGCAACCATTTCATTTTTTCCTCGTCTGGGTCCGATGAATGTGTGTAGGGATTTTTTGGTCACTACATCGTTAGCAATTTGTTACCCTTCCTTAGCAACCTTTGCTAACAGTAACTGTGCTCATGTTGTTGACATGATGAGATTCACTGATGGAGTGGTTCAGTTTGGAAACATTTCAAGGGTTTGATTTTTTATACATTTTCTACATTCTTTTAGTTTGTTATTGTCAATGAGAAGTTTATTCCCGTCCTATTTTGTGTAATTGTTTACAAAATTATTGTAAAGGGAACAGTATTTTGATTTAAAATGAGAGCTTACTCAAATGTCTAGGTCCATAGCAACCATTTAATTTTTTTCTTGTCTGGGCCTCAGTAATAAGTGTGGCGATTTTCATCTTTCTATATTAAAGGAAATTTTTTTGAGTTTTCCTTAGCAACCAGTGTATAAGTCCATAGCAACCATTGACTTTTTTTCTTGTTTGAGCCTTAGTAATGAGTGTGGTGATTTTCATCTTTCAACATTAAGGAAAATGGTTTATTTTCCTTAGCAACCAGTGTATAAGTCCATAGCAACCATCGACTTTTTTTCTTGTCTGGGCCTCAATAATGAGTGCAGCGATTTTCATCTTTTTACAGTAAAGGAACATTTTTAGTTTTCCTTAGTAACCAGTCTTTACACTTATCACATATTATTAGATTCCACGTTAGTGTTAAAAACAGGGATGTACTGAGCTAGGAAGGGCTTTTGTGTCATTAAGATGATGTTCAGAGATTTTATTTTGAAATTTCTTTGTATGTTTGCTAGAAAATAAAATTATTTGGAGCAATCGAAACCAAAACAAAATTTTTTTTGTAATTTTAAAGTTACAAGTCACAAGGGTCAGAGGTCAAAATACTTAACAGTTTTTGTCATGTCTTTATGTCAAGAAATTTTAAAAGTCAGTAACTGTTGGTTAAAGTAACATTTATGCTTAATTGTGTAAGGGTTGCTATGGTAACAACACTGTAAAAAGTGAAACATTTGATCAAATATAAAAAAAAATGTAATTTGTTACATTTAAAATGATTGGTTTTAATCAAGTTAGTTTTTGGTTTGGTCAACTTAAATGTTTTTAAATGTAACAAATTACAAAACTTGTGTTATTGATCCAAAGTTTCACTTTTTACAGTGAAGATGAGAGGAGCAGAGTTGCTGTTTTAGCTTTTAGCTTTATATTAAAATGTTTAGAGGATGAACAACATCCTAGATTTACAGTGAGGCTTTTGTTTTGGTGGCTTGAGCCAAAACTAATGTGTAATAGCAAATTACATTTTTTTAGACAAACTTTTTATTCCTTCTGCTCTTAAAAGGAAATAAAACACGTTCAATTGACTCATCAGAAAGTCCTCTGACCTCTGCAGAAGCAGAAGTTTGACAGCGTTGTTCGCATTGATTCCAGAAGCGATGTTTTCTGCGCTTCAGTCAGTAAAAAAACAGGTTTCAAGAACACTTTTCAAGCTGTTTGAAGTCTATTGGAGGTGAAAGAATTTAAAGACAGTTGCCAATCTTCACAGAAGGACAGATTCCAGCAAGTTCACTCCAAGGTTAGAACTTATTCAATATTTAATTTCAGAGAAAAAGACTAGAGAAATATGGCTTTTGAAAAGTAGGGGGTGCAAAGAAAAAAAGAAAAGCAGCTTTTTGTTTCTGTAAGGAAAACTCCGTATGGTTTTGGTTTGTAAATTTCAATCCGATTAAACCACAAGATCTTATTTTAGACATTTAAGAAAGGGGTGCCCAGTATGCGGATAAAATACTGTTGGCCAATCACCACGAAGTATGTCACTTTATTGACAGGCAGAACAGCCAATCAAGCGTCCTCTAGTACAAACGTCACAACACTGATTAGCACGCTCTGCAAGCAGAAAGGTCATTTTTCTTCCTTCTAAGCTTCAGAAAGGTGTGAGCGTTCAACCTAATAAACGTATTTATCTAAATGTATCAATTTACTCAAAATAATTCTCTGATTTACTTTAAAATCTGATTTTCATGATAAGTGTGTATTCAAGCATGTAATACTACAGTCACGACCACCACCGCATGATGGGGATGCATCATATGGAAGCGTTTGTGACTCATAATTCAAAATACAAGTAAATACCAGAAATGCTTTTTCATTTTCACAAAGTACCCGTAATACTTGTCTCTTAAATGAAATGAAACAGCAGGAAAAGCTTTTTCTTTTCTTCTCTTCAGAGAATTGCTTTTTCATTTTATTTAAGAGACAAGTAATGTAGTTACATTATGAAAATGAAAAGGCATTTCTGTTTATGCATTTTAGTTTTCAATTGTGATACTTCTAATTGAATTTTGGTACAATTTTACAAACATTTTAATTAAGTTACAGAGGGAGCTGTGTTGAAGAAAAAGAAGAACAACAAAAGGAGAACAAAAATCCCGTCATGCCCAGGGCGCCATGCAGCCCAGGTACGGTCCTGGATGGCGGTCCAATGGTCCCGACCAATTGCGATCTTACAAGCCTCCGAACCGATCTTGACGCGTTTGCTACCTACAGCACATTTTGCTGATTAACAATGCAGCTGCGCAGCCAAATTTGCTGCTTTTATGATTTTATTGTACTTATATATGGATATTTATATATTTAGATGTTTTGGAGTAGCTCGTGTACTGAAAACATGTGGGCACCCCTGGCTTAAGAGAATGAAATGAGTGAACTTTAAATAATTGAAGGAACTCTAAATCAAGGATTTAAGGTAGTATAGATACCTGTAAATGCTGCAAAAAAGCTTTTTTGTTGCAATTTGTCAAAGAATTTCTAATTTTCAACTCAAACTGAATGCAATGTGACATTTCATGTGTTGCTCATCTCAGGTTGACTGATTTTTGAAGAGTGCACTTTCTCATTTCACATGGCTTTACTGAGATCTCTTTCCTAAAATGTGTTGTGGTCTCTCGGGACCCCCGCGGTGATGTCTCTGGGTCGTTTTTGACTTCACTGCATTACTGTGGACCCCTTGGTTCAGCACAGGTGCTGCTTTGAAACGCCTCCTCCTCCTCTCCACGGGGTAGCCGGTCCACCTGATCCTCATTGTTCATGCAGTAAAGGTTCATCGTGTGTTTCCTCCCCCTTGAACCTCCCTACCCGGGTTTTGTGAATTCAGAATCTTTGTCGTTGCAGCCGGCAGTGCCGGTCCCTTTGGGGGACTGGACCTTCCCGATTTCCTCTAGGGCACTGGCCAGAGAGTCCAGGTCTCCGGAGTCCTGGTGCTGGGCTTCCCACAGGCTCAGGATCACAGAGGACGGGCTCTCCTGACATGCAAAGTAGCACAGGTTCCTGAGGGGCAGAAAGAACCATTTTTGAACAACACAAAGAAAAGCACAGCCATTGCAAGCAGAATCTCACCGTTAGGGGTAATTATATGAGGTATTTAAAATGTTCAAAAGTGAAAAGACAACAAAAGAGAAAATAAATGAACAGCAGACACTGTCATCCTGACATTCAGTCAGTGAAATGGAGTGAAGTGACATTATCCCTCGACTTATTCATGATGAGCCGTGGAGCCGGGAACTCCCGCTGACTTCATTTAAACTTGGATAATCTGACAGAAATAAAGAGCATTTTAGCAGAACAGGTGCCACAGCTGCTTCCACTAATAGCCCGAGCGGAGAGAATGATGGGAATCGTCTGTCTGACCCGATGCCACGGCTGACTGATCGAAACGTCTGAAAGAAACCACTCATTTTAAAAATAAATGGCTCCTCTCAGGCAATCGGAGAGCTCCGTAAACGCTGCGAGCTTCATAATCAGCTGAATGTGTGAAAATAAGATCAGAACCTTCATGCAGGGAGCGGTTCTTTGTCTGTGGATGTGTGGGGGAGTCTTCCTCAACATCTTCTCGCACTAAATCGTCTACAGCGTATTTTATGTATTTTTTTGCAGCTTTTTTGGGTAGAAATGCATCAATACATTTGCAAACCTGCAGCTCGATTTCAGCTTTTTCAACTATTCTTCCATCGAAACATGTAGCTCCTTCAGGAGCTCGTTTTACTCACTTCGTGGTTTTGGAAATATTAGTGTAATGCACATATAAAATGATGGAAAAATAAAAAAAAAATGTCCTTTTTTTAAAATCCAACAACAATTTTTACCTATAAGCTTTAAATTAAGAGAAATTCTTCATCATATTTAGTAAATTTTGCGTTTTCTCCCCCAAAAATATTCAGAAACATTTATTTAGCTACATGGGCATTTCTCCCAGCAGTCTTAGCAGCGGTTGTGGTATCCATAGCAACCCATTTTTTTCATTTTTTTTACAACAACTGTGGACTCCAGCTAATTATCTAGTGCCATTTAAAGTGGCAGTTTTTGCAGGTTAAAATCTGCTTTGTGCATTAATTAACTCACTTTAGTTTCTTGTACTTTCTTTAACTAAAGTTATTTCAGGATCATTATTTGATACTTTTTTTTGCAAACACTTCTGTAGGCTCTCCTGTCATTAATGAGCACTTTCAGCTTGCAAGATCTACCTTTTATTTTGAGAATTTATTTATGTTTTTGAAGTTTTTTTGGTTGTTGTAATAAATACATTTAGATAAAATCCTTTCTGCTCGGTCTCCAATCTTTAAAACGATAAGTAGTAGTAGCATCATGGTAAGGTGTTGCATTTTTGCAGTACAAACCAATAACAAGTGATTAGCATTGAGAGAAACACAAATCCCATAAATACTTTGATTTTAATAAAAAAATAAAAATAAAAAAAATAAGTACCGTATGGCCCACCCCCACCCTCTGGGCCGTAATAAATTCACAAAAAAACACTTTTTTCAAAATGGTGGCTTTGTATTGGTTTTTTCTCCATAGCAACCATTTTAGATTTTGGTTGCCTCGGGGTGACGAACAAGTCTATGTAATTTTTAGAAGAATCTGCAAAAGTAAATTTTTGGATTTCCTTGGCAACGGAGACTTTTTTTTTAACTATGCCCACATTCCTAAAACGTTCATACCGTATAATATATCATTCTGTTCAGCTTGATCTAGAGATTTGATTTTCACAATATTCTTGTAACTTTTGCGAGCTCATCATTCAAAATGTACAAACTTTATTTTTAACACATTTTTTCCAAGTGGCTTCCTAATGATGCTCGATTAGTTGGGAGGCGATAGATTGAAATCCTTACAGGAGAAGTTTGACGCTGTAGAAGGTACTCATTTTTAAAATTCATTAATTTTCACTTTTCAATTTTTACAGTTTCTCTTGCTGTGATGTCATGTTTTTTGGAAAGGGCTATTTTATTTTGTCAAAAAATATTTTCAATAGATATTATGTAAAAGTTTTGAAAAGTTTTTGGGTATGTGGCAGGGGGAAATCATAAAGATCCGATTTTGGTGCTTTTGCTTTGTAAAAAACAGTTTTTTTTTCTATAAATCTTATGGGGAATTAGTTTGAATAAAGTTTAACCAAATCCTTTCGTGGAGCAAAAACCTGTAATTTTACACAAAATATATATATAAAAAAAATCCATTATTGGTTATTTTTCACATGTAAAACCTGTTTTAGATCCCCATACTGATAAGAAATTCTGTCTTTTTTTTATCCCAAACGGTCACACTTTTTAGTCCATTTTATTTAATTAAATCAGTTAAATAGATCACAATTAGATAATAAATAATAAAAATAAATATTTTCCAAATTTTCTTTTTTTCCCATCAAATTTCTTGACCACTGAAATGTTGAGTCTTGAAATTAAAAACCCTGAAATATCTAAGGTATAAAATCATATTTTGGAGCATAAAATTTTTATGTTTTAAAAAAAAATAGAATCTGTTGGAACAGAAAAACTTCCATATTGGAGCTATAAAATGCACAAACAGATCATTCTGCAGGTGGAGGTTCAAATCCACCGTCAGTCCACGCTAGAGTCACAGTTCTTTGTATGATTTGATTGAATTTCTTTAACCTGGTGTTCTTCTGTACATTTTTACTACACTACAAGTTTTACCTTGTCACTAAACAAAGGTAGGTCTTTTATTTGTTACTTTTCATAATCTAGATTCCATAAAAATCTCACTTTTTGCTAAATGAAGCGTCTTTATCAGAGGAGAGACAGAAACCTCAGCTGGATGAGCACATTTCTGATCCTGAAACCGGGTTTGCGAGCGCCGGTAATGACCTCAAGGACACTTTTACCTTGAGTATTGTTTGTATTTTGATTGAAAAATGTTCTCGGAACAAAACACTTTCAGGACAAGAAGGTCAACAAAAAAAATCTATCAGTGTTGCAGCGAAAGAAGAAAAAGCCTTTCTGCTGTTGTCTCGCGCCTCCAACTGAGGGCAGTGTTTCATTACGGAAGCGCTACTCCTCTTCTCCCCTCTGTCCCTCCCCTCCTCCTCCTCCTCTCGTCTGCATGATGATGTTCAGAGAAATAATTACAGAAATCAGCTTAAGAAGATGGAGACATTGCTATTACATGCTTCCCGGTGTGCTCGGCTGGGTTGAAACCCAAAAAACAAAACGGTGAAATCCTTTTCTGTTCCAGATGTTTGGATTTGAACCTCATTCCCAGTCAAATTTCCTGTTGGGAGAGTTTCTGCCGTGCCTTCTTGCTTAACTCCTTCCTTTCTTGGAGCTGATTGCACACATCTGAGAGTCTTTGCGTCTGTAAGCACTTGATTATTGACTTCTCCTCTAAAGCACAAACAGAGATCATCCCGTCTCTAAATAACCAAAATCCTCCAACACCTACACAAATACTGTGCTGGCACAGCGTTCAGAGGGTGTTACAGAGGTGGGAGCTCACGCTGCTAATGAGAAGCTGCTAACACGAACAAATTTTCCTCCCAGAAGTCGGCCTGTCAGCAGCCACAGACCTTCCTTCCTTCTTTTTTTTTCACAGCCTTCTCTGCTGTTACAGTACTCTGACAGTGCTGAAGTTTGCATCACCATTCCTGCAGTTCTCACGCTCCGCGCACGAGCTCTTACATCTATAATGAAATCTAGCTGGACGATGGGAGATAAACGTCCAACGTGAGACGGAATTCTGGATGGAAAGTGTGAATTTGGAGCCTTTTCTTTCACTCACTCACTCGCTCAAAAATTTATTAAAATTTGGGCTTTCAAAAATGTTTTGTGCTCTGTCAACAGGTGTTGAATTTTTGATGGTTTACTTGTGCCGGTTTTTTTGATGTTTTACTTGTGCCGGTTTCCTTTTGTTCTTTGTTTTGTTTGTTTTTGATTTTTCCTATTCTGATCATTTTTCTGCTTCCTTGTAATTTTTTCATGGAAGAATT
>NC_050523.1:4449025-4460454 GCF_002922805.2 Oryzias melastigma
ACTCACTCACTCACTCACTCCTGCTGAAACAAAGGCTGCTAACGATGACTCAGCAGTATGTAAATATCGGCCGTAGTGAAACTCAGACCTGTCTATGTGCAGCTTCTGCGCCAGGAGCTGCCAGTCCTTCCCGTTGGCGTTGGCTGCATCAAAGGTGGCGATGATCCGCCGGCGGATGGACGGCGGGATTTTAAATGCCCTTGACCCTGTCTGGGATGTGATGGTACAGTCTGACTGAGTGAAAAAAGGAACCACCGCCTTGTCGTTCTGTGCAGAGAGAAAGGAGACATAAAAAAAGGAGGTTTTTCTTGAAACGTCTCCACCTCGACGTTCATTAGAACAATTTGCAATCTATACGTGAAAGCTCCATAAGAGGCTCATTAGGAAAGCTCTTAAATCTGATTAAGAGGTATTCAGTGTAATAAAAGAACTTATTAACGGGCCTAATAGCTCACACCAGCCCTCCGCCGTCCTCCTCCAGGAGTGTGACTGACCTCCACCACAGAAGTGTAGATCTGGAGGATGTGCTCCTCTCCTGTGACCTGCCGGATGCTGATTTTGCAGGAGAGCTGAGACGAGGAGTGGCTGTAGCGCTCCAAAGAGAAGGCACACTGCAGGGGATGCTGGTTACCGGCCCACACCTGAGAAAAGGAGAACTCCTGCAGGGCGAGGGGAGACGGAGGGCGGACGGGATGGAGATCGCCATGAAAGGATTAGACGGAGAAGAGAGTGAGCTCATTAAATTCCTGAAGAAGACATTTGTGCTGAGGATCTCGCTTCGCCTCCCACTTTGCTGTTTTACATGCTTAATTAAGAGTGAATGAGTGGCCTCGTTATCCAATCAATGTAGCTACCTAATCAAGAAGCCTAACTCGTCAGGAGGGAAGTCCTCCGTTTTGTTTTAACCATCTGTCTGAGCTGGAACTGAGAAGTTATGGATGAAAAATTGACTGTAACAAATTTAAAAATTGTGTTTTAACATATTTTTGTGTAATTTTTCTGATGATGGAGGGCATGTATAAATAAAATTAAACTCAAAGTCACATTTTTTAGTATTTCTCAATTCAAATTGTTGTGAATCAGGTGCAGACCACAAGTGTATTTGAGAAAGATTGTAGAAAACATGCTGGGGGGGCTCTGAAATCCCAACAATAGGAGGGGGAAAGGGGGCGGGGTTTCTCCACACAAGTGGTCCCGCCCACAACTCAGAGGTGAGTTTCTAATCAACTACTGCCGCTTTGCAGAAACTATGTTCTAGATGTCAGGACTCACTCCTCCACCAGAGGGAGCCCTCTCTTGAGTACTGACCCTTTTCAGCACCTTCCTCACTACAACTCCCATCAGCCACCTCTTCAGTCTTCTCCATGCACAGCTGATCACCATAATCTTTAACAGAACCACAAGCATTTATACCCACTCCAGCCTTAACTTCAGTGCAAAGTCTTGATTGTGTTGACCTGTCAGTCTGAGCAGTTTTCTCCGAGTTTTTGACCCACGCCGGTTTTCTCACTTGTCTGGCTCGCCTTGGAGTTTTGACCATTGCCTGTTGTTTTTGTCTTGCCCTTGCTCTGTTCTGTTAAGTCGTCTGCACATAGATCCTAATGTCTGAGCCTCTTCGTCACTCCTGAAAAAGCTTTTCTTTTTTTTTTAATTTTGGCTAAGAACAGCATAATCCTATTTAAAAACACCACTGGGAACGCTTTCAGATTAAAAGATAACCAGAGTGAGTTGTTTATAAATTTGGAATTTTGAGGGAATTTTGTGTAAAATAATGAAAAATCTTTCAGAATTTGTGGATTTTTCCTCAGAGTTTTACGCCAAACAAATACATTTTGAAGTGATGGAAATGTTAGAAAAGTGGGGTAGCGGTTAGCACTTTTACCTCACAGCAAGAAGGGAATGTGGAAATCATGCTGAGACACCCCCCCATTGAGGCTTCAAGTTTCCCACCCCTGGGGTGTCCCATCCTAGTAGCTGTGATAGGCTCCAGCAACCTCATGACCTCAAACAGGACCACGCGGGTTTAGAAGATGGATGGATGTTTGAGTCCAGGAGCCTACAGTATATAGTGAGTGCAATCTTCTGGTCCGCTTTAGACAGCACACTTTTGATTCTGGGGGTGTCACTACAACAGCATTAAAGATCAAATGGGCCCTGAAGTCTGAGTCCATATTTACGCCCACATTTCTACCCTGACTGTAGCTTTTAGAGCTGACTGTAAACATTTCTCCTTGTTTCTCTGGGGCTCCTCTGTGTTCAGCTGTAGAAAGCTGCTCTGCATCCACTCAGAGATCTGCTGGGTGCAGTAACAGCGAGTCCACTGATCCATATTCACCTGCTGCGAGTCAAACTCAACGATTCCAGTGCAGGAACCTACACCAGCTCAGTACAGGCTTTATTCTGCACCAGAGCTGCATAAAAAAGGGCTTTAGTGCTAACAGGAAATGTTGTAGTCCCACTCTGATTATCTTAGCTTATTATTTTACAGAACAACAACACTCAGAAATGCAATTTTAAGCCTAATTTTCTTTATATATGTCCTCCATCATCTGTAAATGTAAGAAAAAACCCAACAAAATCTCAATTTTCATCGGAGTGGGTTTTTAAGAAGTGTACTTTAATTTGAAATGTGTAAAATAAAAGTACTACTTTAAAAATCTTCAAACTGGTAGAGAGTCTGAGTGTTAAAAGTCAAAATGAATCATAAAAAGCAAATAATGTGCAGCCTTTTCAGGTTAAAAACCACGTAAGAGATAAAAACTGTTCCTGTGGGGAAGTTGACCTGTAGGTCAATCTATGCAATATAAGTTAGAGTGAATTTTGATGATTATTTGTTTGTTTTGGCTTCTAGTATTGTTATAGTTTCAGAAAAAGCATCCCACTTTATTATTTATTTAAGGTAAAAGGAAAAAATATATATATCTTGAAAATTTACCTTTAAGTATAATTTACAGTGAATTTTGACAATTACTTTTAATACCTTTAATTATTTTTATAGTTTCAGAAAAAGATAAATTATCCTACTTTATTATTGATTCAACATAATTATTAACATTATCTTTAAGTTAATAAATTACTAGGAATTTTGACAAATAATTGTTTGTATTGGCTTCTAATAATTTATAGTTTCAGAAAAAGCTTAATCATCCAACTTTATTGTTCATTCAATATAACAAATGCATTTTATTTTGAAATTCTTACCTTTAAGTATAGGTTACTGTGAAGTTTGACAATTAATTATTTGCATTGGTCTCTAATACTTATATAGTATCAAAACAGCTCAATCATCCTACTTTATTGCTCATAAATATAAAAGAAATAAATCAATTTTATTTTGAAATTATTACCTTTAATTAAGTTACAGTGAATTTAGTCAATTGTTTATTTTTTCTGGCTTCAAATGTCTTTATAGTTACAGAAACAGCCCAGTCACACCACTTTATTGTTCATTCAAGATAAAAGGGGGGAATAAAGCATTTTATTTTTAAATTCTTATATTTAAGTTAATACGCTACAGTGAGTTTTGACGATTCATTATTTGTACTGGGTTCCAATATTTCTACAGTTTGAGAAAGAGCGGAGTCATCCCACTTTATCCTTTATTCAAAATAACACATGCACTTTATTTTGAAATTCTTAACTTTAAATATAAGTTACAGTGGATTTTGACTATTAATTATTTGTCTTGGCTTCAAATATTTTATAGTTTCAGAAAAGCCTCAATCATTCCACTTTATTATTCTTTCAAAAATAAAAGAAAAATGCATTTTATTTTGAAATTTTTTACTTTAAGTACAAGTTACAGTTAATGTTCACAATATTTTTTTGTATTGACTTATATTAATATTTTTATAGTTTTAGAAAATGACCAATCACCCTACTTTATTATTCGTTCACGATAGAATTAAAAAAAGGTATTTTATTTTGAAATTACCACTTATTAGTATAAGTCATAGTGAATTTTGACAATTAATAATTTGTCTTGGCTTCTAATATGTTTATAGTTTCAGAAACAGCTCAATCAACCAACTTCATTATTCATTCAACACATAAAGTGCATTTTATTTTGAAATTCTTGTCTTTAAGTATGTGAATTTTGACTATAAATTATTTGTCTTGGTTTCTAATATTTTATAGTTTCTGATAAAGCTCAATAATCGCACTTTATTATTCATTCAACATAAATGCATTTTATTTTGAAATGTGTTACAGTTTCTGCCTCCTGGGATTTTTAGTTTGTGTCTTTGTTACATAAGACCTTATTATCTGGTGTGATACATCCATTTCCGAGCAGCCTGATCCCAACAAGAACATAAAGCAGCTGCTCGTGATTTAACTCCACCTTCATCTTCTACTCTGAACTCCTTAAGTTCTCCGTGAGGAGAAACTAAATCTGTGAGATCAGATCAGAATTTGCCGTCGCAGTTATGAAAACTGCTCTCGACACTCCGCACTCGCGCTCACTCAAAGGTCAATCTACAGTCAAGGATGCTCGACATGATTTGGAGCCAGACTGGAGTTGCGTTCACGCACAAAGTTTGCATCTAAACGGTGGTTGCAGGAACGTCACGGAGCAGATGCAATCAGAGGGATGCGTTTCCGCGCCTTCGTACCGCCTGACCCAGAGAGCGCCGCCGCGAGAGCAGGTCAAAACACTGTTTCACAGATGAATCAGCCTCTCTTCACATCCATCAGGCTGGAGGACGGCCACTTCTGAAAGCCTCCGCTCGCTCAAAGTACAGTCTGAATGAGGGCCCGCAGTCATCTTCTTGCTAAGACCTTCATTACTCGCTACGCAATCCTTGCTGGAATTCTGAAGGCCCTATGCTGGGCTAATTCTGCTAACAGGGTGTCACTGGTGGGATAAACATCACAGGGCAGAGCAGAACATGCAGCACATAGACCCCTAGGAAGATAACTCTGATATGTGTGTTTTCCTGCCTGCTAGTCATAATTAGGTTGTAATGGTGCATGTGAGGGTGAGATAGCTCGTCTCACTGATCTCCTGCTGTGTCCTTGCTGCTGCCCTTTTCTTGCTTTGATGTGACCGAAAAAAAAAAGAGAAACTGATGAAGGAGGGAAGCTGTAGAAGGACTGCAGAAGATGAAGGAGTTCGGCCTCGACGACAAAGACGATTCAAAGGAAGGTGCGGGCGGGCTAACGGTAAACACGCTGCGGAGACCTCCTACCTGGCAGGTGGTAAAAGGCTTGATGTTCCAGACTAACTGAGGGATGTCCTGGATGGACACCTGGAGGCTGAAATTGTTCCCCTTAAACAGCATAATTTTAGGTTCCTCCAGCAGCCGTCCCCCTCTGCTGCGCTCCCCAACGGCCACCTCCTGAGGAGAAGAAGGAGGTCGCGTCAGGATGAAGGTTAGACAGAAACATGGAATATGAAAGGAGCATCCCGATGTGGTTTGTGTCATGATTTAGCACACTAGTGACTGTATAGGAGAACTGGACTGAGTTCATGTTCCAAACAGGAAGTACAAGAAGCCAAAATCCAAAAAACAGCCATTATTGGGGATCCTGCGGGCCAGAACAGCGAGCTCTGCTGGACCCTGGGCATCGGAGCTTGTTATGCTGGCCGCGGGTGGTTGGCTAGAGAGCCGGGTGATGCCATAGCGGGCACGAACGGTCCAGCTCTATGGGCTAAAGACGTATTTCTTATTTACATCAAGATAATAACAAAAGATCCTCTAAGTCAGGGGTGTCAAACGCAATCACACAAGGGGGCCAAAATCCAAAACACACCTTAGATTGTGGGCCAAAGAGTAAAATAATTTATTAAACACTCTGAAACTAAAATTTTAAAACTTTAAAATTGTACATTTTTAACATAATTATGAACTAGATATATAGCATTAGCTGCAATAATGCTAGTGTGAATGTTGTGAGCTGTATTTAGCCGCTGAGGATGCTGAAATTTATTGATAAAAACATTAAAGCTGATAGCTGAAAATGCTGAAGTTGATAGCTGAAATGACAGAAGCTGATAGATGACATTACAGAAGCTAATAGCTGAAAACTCTGAAGCTGATAGCTAAAAATGCTGAAGTTGAAAACTGAAGGTAATAGCTGAAAACTCTGAGGCTAATAGCAAAAAACTCTGAAGCTGATAGCTGAAAACCCTGAACCTGACAGCTGAAAATGCTGAAGCTGATAGCTGAAAATGCTGAATTTGATAGCTGATATTACAGAGGCTATTAGCTTAAAACTCTAAAGGTAATAGCTGAAAACCCTGAAGCTGATAGCTGAAAATGCTGAAGTTGATAGCTGAAATAACAGAAGCTAATAGCTGAAAACGCTGAAGTTGACAGCTGAAATAACAGAAGCTGATAGCTGAAAACGCTGAAGTTGATAGCTGAAATTACAGAGGCTATTAGCTTAAAACTCTAAAGGTAATAGCTGAAAACGCTGAAGCTGATAGCTGAAAATGCTGATGTTGATAGCTGAAATAACAGAAGCTGATAGCTGAAAACGCTGAAGTTGATAGCTGAAGCTAATAGCTGAAAATTCTGAAGCTAATAGCTGAAACTCTGAAGCTGATAGCTGAAAACGCTGAAGCTAATAGCTGAAAATGCAAAAGCTGATAGCTGAAATTACTGAAGCTGATAGCTGAAAATACTGAAATTCATAGCCAGCTAAAATATTATCTAAATGCCAAATTAGCTTAAAAAAAAAACAAACAAAAAAAAACAGCTAACATTGAGCTGAAAAAATAGCTAAACTTCACAATATCCTAAAAAAAACTTAAAAAAAGCCTAAATTAGCCAAAACAGCTAGCATGTAGCCAAAATATTAGCTAAACTCCAAAATGGCCTAAAAATAAATCTTAGTAAATTTTAAAACTTTAAAACTGTACATTTTTACCATAATTATGAATAATAAAAAGTTGGGATATTATTCCAGAATAAATTATCTTAAATAACTTTCAATATTTTACCATCTATAAAAGTATATTTTTTTCAAAATTATACAGTTAGAAATAAGCGCAAGATAACATCGGGCCATTAACACGAATAAAATAAAATGATCTGGGGGGCCGGATTGACTTTGACACGTGCTCTAAAGTGACGTGACGTGAAAACCTCGTCTGTCCTGTTTCTTCAAGCAAACCGACTACGGATGTAGAGCGATCCCTCAACCAAAACAAACTGTACTTTTGGATCAGATGTTCTCAGAACAGATCCTGCGCTCTGAGTAAGCCCTGAGGCTGAACCGTTCGGCTTTTGTTTCAGCTCTCTAACCTGGACAGATCAGCAAAACTTCTGCATCCCTGTGACTACTGCAGCAATCAGCCTGTCAATCTCCACTCATTCTGTCTCGACGCCCCCCTAGATACTTAATCTCCTCCACTTTCAACAACTCGTCCAAACCCATGCAGGTCAATTCCCGCTTTTAGGTAAAGAGGCATGGCCTCACTCTGCTTCTTTTTGTGTTTTTTGGAGGTAAAACCAGCTCAGCTGCTACTGAAGGTCTCAATAAAACCAACAGCAACCCATCCCCGTCTAAAAGAAAAGATGCAATCTTTAGAAAGTCAATACTGTATGTAAGCGGCGATATTGTTCAAGTTTTTCTTTTTTTTCCTCAGACATGCAGAAGTAATTTAACAGAAACGTCAAGGGAAATAAAAGTGATAAAAAACTCATATCCCTCTGATGCAGTAATGGCACAGCCAAAGACGGCAATAACAGCATTACGTCTGGAAAGCCACAAATTTACTGAACCACTTCCATCTCCTCTGGAGATGTTTCATTTCAGAACAGTTACCTTCAATTGTTACCTCATTTCCCTTTCAACAGGTGGGTGTTCAAAACAGCTCAGACCGGGTTTGAAGGAAGAGATCAACACAATTTCTCGGATGCATCCGTCTGCAGAGACCTTCCACACACTGAATAAAGATGAGTAAGCAGGTTCCCAACGCAGACGTAATTACTCTGACCCCCGTGTGATCCCCCCCCTAGCTGATAAAGAGCAGAGTTCGTGGTCGCTTCCTTCTTATTTGGGGCTTTTCATCACTTCAGAAAAGATTATCTTTGGTGTTTTAATCCAACCTTTGTCAGGCCACGGACCGGTTTAATGTCAGGACGTATTTTCAGAGACCGGCCTGAAGAATGGAAGCTGAAAATGCCCTATTTTTTTTTCTCTTGTTTTCTCGTGATAATGAGATCTACTGTCTCATTATCACAATGGAATATTTGGGCCACTTTACAAGAAAAAAATGTTTAAATTACAACTTTATAGTTGTCAATTTACAAGAAAAAATTTTCTAAATGTTAAATTACAAGAATAAAGTCATATATTTATGAACTTTTATGACCTTTTTTCTCGTGAATTGACATGTTTTAAAGTCTTATATTTATCATGTAAAATCTACGACAAAAAGAACATAAATTTACAATAAAAAAAGTCATAAAAGTTTTTTAATACACGACTTTATTCTTGTAATTTAACAATTTAACTATTTTTCTCTTAAATGTACGACTTTAAAGCTGCAATATAAAATAGTTTTTTCTTGTAAACTTCCCCTACAATTCCATTTTGATAATGAGATGTACTATCTCATTATCACAAGAAAACAATTATAAATTTACAAGAAAAAAGTCGTAAATTCATAAAAAAAAATAATAAAAAATTAGCTTCCAGTTTCTCTTGACTTTTGAGGTCAAAGTTTATCTTTATCCTCTGTAAAATAACTGCAGCTGTACAACTTTTTTAATACTCTAGATCCCCCAAAAATCAGACGTTAACTTCAATATGACTTTTAAGGTACAACAGATAAAAAAAATAAAATTAAAAAAATGGTGCTAAAACTGGTATTTTCTAAATATGATCATCAACGTAAATCAACCGTTTGAAGAACTTTATTAGCAACATCCTCGTAACATTAGACAGCCGCTTGATTATAATTCAGCATTATTAGTATTATTATTATTATTATGGTGTGCAGGGAAAACTGTCATAAATAAATCCATATTAGGAGCAAAGACTCTTGTTTTTTGTTTGTGAAATGGAGCTTTCTTTTATTTTGAAGGCTCTTTTTCTTTTTCCTCTTTTCTACCAAAATAAACTTTTACAATAAGTTTGTTTTTGGCTAACTTTGCTAGCTTGAGGGATGAGGGTTTAACTTAGGAAAGTAGCAAATGGATTTTAAACACGTGTCTGAACGACTTGACATGCATCAAAAATGTGTGGAGAGAATGCAGTGGATTTCCAAAATAAAACTTCCTTCAAAACACAATTAGAAATAAAACAGGAAAAAATGAAGGAAATGTTTTTTTCTCTGTGGTAACAACTTTCCTGAGAGTTTGGAACCACTGATTTAATCCTTTTATCTTAAAGATGGATGAAAACTACCAGATTTACACACAAAAAAACCCACATTTGTAGCTTTATTTTCACATTTCTGATGTTCTTTGAAATTATCCGAGTTTCTTCTACCATCCTGTGTTTGTTTAATTCGTCCCTCTTTTTTTTGGTTCCTTCCTAACATTTTTTTCTTCCAGTCGGATTTTTCCAGCTTCATATGAGAGTTGAACAGCTGCAAGCGAGCCACACATGACATAATACACCAGCACATTATTTATTTAGGAAAAACCAAACATGAAATTCAGAATTTATGAGTCATTTCTTGTGTGAAAAGCTAAGTACACCTGCACGTCCCAGAAGGCAGCAGAACCACCTTCAGCTGCAATATCCTCATGTAATAACAGAATCGCTCCAAATATGAGACAACCACAAAGTTTTAGGATTTAATATGACAGTTTGTACAGAAAGAAGTTGACATAAAACTAAAGTTTGTTTGGCAAAATGTTGGACAATATAAAAATATGTAAAAAAAAATATTTTTAAGTTTCTAATTCAATTATATTTCATCTTTAGCTCTTAAATCACTGCTTTAATCACTACTTATCATCACATCTCCGCCACCGTGCTTCAACATGTGCTGCCTTTAGAAAGCTTGTTCTCGTTTAACAAGATTTTTTATTTTTCTTTTCTTTGTTTGTTTGCTAGTCTTAAAAATATTTTTCAACATTTATATCTGTGCTTTTGATGAATTTTTGCTCAACTTTTTTTTTTTTTTTTTAAGAGAGAATGAACAACTTTCTAAAATCTTTTCTATTTGAAAGAATCTGAAAACAAAACATTTTTGGGAATAGTTCTGTAGTTCTTCCTGAGTTTCTAATTCAAACGTCACACACTTGCGTAACTGGTTGATTGACTGACTGATTTCCTTTTATTTTTTAAAAATAAAATAAAATAATTAGATAAACTTGATAAACAGTAAGTGATCAAGTTATTGAAAAGGGAGTGGGTAGAAGAAAAATATCATTATTTTCACCCCCAAACTTACTTTATTTTATCCATATATTTTTAGATATTAAACATAAAATATTTATTCACATAAACACAAAATAAAAAAAAGCATTAAGGTACCAAAATAACATCACAAAGTTGCATTTGTATATACAGTCATGTCAAAATTTGGATACATTAAATATCAATTTGAACATCACTGAGTTTTCCAAGGGATATTATCTGATATTAAAAACTTCTTTAAGCCTATTTCAAACTATCTTTGAAATTAAAAGTTTAAAAGAATGTAATTTCTGCTTATATTTAAGTTGAGACATTTAAGACACATTTACAGGAGTGATAGATTTCACAAAAAAGTCTCAACGACAAGATTTCAACTAAAAGAGCAAAAATAGAAGATAGGAAGAGCAAACTTTGACCTCCATTAAAATATGAATTTTTGTTTTTTTCTATAAGTAGAACAATAGTAATGTTTTAGCTCTATTGTTATTAAATCACTTTCATTTTTAAACTTTTTTCAAAATAAGATTAGACATTGATATATTAAGATTTTTTAAGGCTGTATATTTTCCCTTTAGGTTTCTCATCTGTTTGAACTTTCATTTTTTAATTGTGTAAATATTTTGATGCATAACTGCCTTTCCATTATCTATGAAATTGCACAAATAGGATTTTTTGTGTTAATGGAAACATGACAATTTTGAAAAAAAAAACTTTCATACATTGAAAAAAAGTTTTTGCGCTTGGAGGAGGTGAAATTGACCGAAACTGACATATTTCACAAAACTGCAATGAAAACACTGTTTTCTGAATTAACCCTTCCGCTCTCTTTGGGGTCCAGTTGACTCCAACCACATATTGATATGTGATTTCTTCCATGACAAAGGTGGACAGGATTTTATGTCTGTCATGGACATTAGTGAAACTCAAAAATCAAAGATAAAAAAAAGTTCAGTGCACTGTATTGGGGGGTCCAGATGACCCCACTTTTAATGTAAACAAACTAAGGAGAGCGGAAGGGTTAAATGAGTCACGTGACCAACAACCGGATAACATGTGATAACACGTGAGGTCCCACTGCATCACACAGATCGTCAGAAGTTGAGCAT
>NC_050523.1:4462463-4476701 GCF_002922805.2 Oryzias melastigma
CTTTCTATGAAATGAAAAGTTTAAAAGAATGTAATTTCTGCTTATATTTAAATTTTGACATTTAAGACACATTTACAGGAGTGATAGATTCCACAAAAAAAGTGTCTCAATGACAAGATTTCAGGAGGAGGTGAAATTGACCGAAACTGACATATGTCACATAACTGCAATGAAAACACTTTTTTTTCTGAATTAAATGAGTCACGTGACCAACAACCGGATAACATGTGATAACACGTGAGGTCCCACTGCATCACACAGATCGTCAGAAGTTGAGCATGTCATGTGGAATTGTTGGATCCACAGCTCCTCTGTAAAAAAATCTCTTCATCCGTAGATGCTCACACCTAGCTTGCTGCTAATAAGACGCCGACGTCTCCTTTGATAGATGATGATGAGCGCTAGAAATGTGAACGTATCTGCTGTAAATCAAAGTATTGTTCACATCCGTCGTCGTGTTTTTGAATGACTCGCCTTATCGGAAATTTGCAAAACTGCATTTTTTTTACACATTTCTTGAATTTGGATAAAGTTTCGTAGCTTTTTCTTAGCTTAATGAATCTGTATCAGTCATTTTGATAATCTGGTTTTAAGAGGTAAAATATTAACTTAGGACTTAATTGGATGGATAGATTCTTTCTTAATCCTCTCATCTTTATGTCTTCATATTTCTATTTTTTGTTGACAAAAAATGCTCTTTTCAATCAATAAAAGTCCAAGTAAAAACTGTGACTTGACATCAACTCTTATTTTGAAAGTTTAAGTAAAAAGAACAAAAAACAAAATCTCAAGCTGCTTATCTGGAGAGAGAGACTGAAAGAGGTTTTTGTGTAAAACGACAAAATGTGTGTGAAGCTACAATAAAAAAAAAAAAAAACACAAAAAATGAAAGAATAAAGTCTACATGAAATGTGCTGCAATCATTTTCTGAGGGAATGCTGAGCAGAGGCTGCACACAGCACTTTATTTATTTTTTTTAAACCGACTTGCATGAATGTGCAAATATTTTGTTTATCTTGGATTTGCAGGGAAGTGTGGCGGAAAAAAGGACAATGCAAAGTGTAGAGGCTGTCCTGAGCCAGATCGATTTTCAAGCTCGCAGGGGAAATTATTTGTCACATGAAGCACAGAACGCAAAAAAAAAAAAACACAAAAGAGAACAAATGAACAAATAACCATGTCTGACTGATGGAGGAGTGGAGTGAGTTAGCTCTTGGCACCTACATCCAATTTCTCATTATTCACTTGCAACTCTGCCCCTCGCATGAAGCCAAGACTCGAGCAGGACCAAAAGCTTTAAGAGGCAACCATCAGCCCTACTTCTGTAAAAACGCATGTTTAATTAGAGCGGGGAATTACCGCTTTGCTTTTATTCCAGAGAACATTTTCACAGCAAATAAGACGGAGCTCCAACCACAATGAGCACAAACTTTTCACACCTCACACAGGAAGAACTCGGCCCTAATCAAGACTGCGTCTAATTTTAACGCGTCTGAACGACGCGGAACGCAAAGCAACATTTAATTAACAGACAGCAAATTATGGAGGCAAAAGGGCAGAGAAGCAACCTTGGAGCATCTGTTGTAGTTGTAATTAAAAGTCCTCCTTTGTCTCCTCGTCATCCAGCATCTCCCAGTGGTGATGTTACCAAACAAGCGGCAGGCGGAGACTCACGCAGCAAATCAGAGCCTTTTTATCTGCTTTAATACATTAGATCCTTAACGTTTGAAACCTTTTGTGCTCAGAAATGCATCAAACTTTGTTGAGCCTGATTTTCTGTTTTCTAATTAATGTTTTGGATGGAGGAAAATGCTTTGGCGGGAAAAGGCAAAATTAGCTCTCTTCATTTAAAATTAAGTACTTTTGTCCAAATCATGTGACTGGAACACATGAATCACTTTGCTTTTTCAGCTCTGATTGATGCCAAAGTGTTTGAGAGAAGTGGGCGCCAAGATTACATCTGCACTCCAGGCTTTTAACAGTTATGATTGTTTTGGAGAAAAACGGCAAAAAGTTGTTTTTGGAAAAACCAAAAGTCAATAAAATGAAAAGTTATGGTTTGTAAATCTAATTGAACTCCAACTATCCTAATAAAATGTTGAGTTCATGTAATGTTTTCTGTAAACTATGAAGCTTTAGTGGCTCCTACAGGTTGGTGTTGGGTTGTTCGGTCCATAGAGGGTCATAGAAAGAGTGGCTTATAGGGAGTTTGCAGGTGTGTCTTACAGGTTCGTGTGGCCACCTTAAAGGGTAACCAAACTCTAAATCAACTTTTTTTGGTAGTTGAACTCTATAAATCGGGCTTTAAAAGTGCTGTTGGTCGTTGCCAAATTTTTGACAAACTTTCATTCCTGAAAATATAGTCTTTGTGCTGCCCCCCACAGGTTGAAACAATGTATTACAGTTCAATTTTGTGATTGGTCAAGTGGTCCCTGGTCATTTTTGGAGTTTCACGCCATCACGCTCTGCAGCTATAGTATAAAAGCCCCGCCCATCCTAATGGTCGAGCAGTTTATGATCTTGATATTTTGTGTGGACTACCGGCATTCCTTGTGTAGGTTTGCCCATTTTACACCTGCGTACAGCCTGTATCCACCCGTGAGGGCAATTGGGGCTAAAACTATGTTAAAACCGCCCTCAGCAAAGCACGTTCAAAGTCTTTTAGAAAGAAAAGACTATGGTTGTGTCCGAATTCCCTTCCTAATCTCTAATTACTAAAAAAAAGCGATATAGAGTGGGAGTATATAGCGCCCTGAATTTTAAAGGCAATTCGGACACGATGCTCACTACTTTTCTTTTATTTATCTAAATGTCTCATATGACGTCACAGATTTCACAAAGTCAAAATCTAATCACATTTCATAATGTTTATTCATGACTCCACTGTGTTCTGATAATGAAAATGTGGATAGTTTGTTAAAAAAATGACATTTAAACATTTTTTTATTAGGGAAATTGTTCGATTGCTATACATTGTGGTTTATATTAGCTTGTCTAATGAGCTAGTTTTTCGCAAAGATTTCTGGGAAATTTCTAGTGCACTCGATTTTGGAATTAGTAGAGTTGAAAATGGCAAACACACATATCTTATATAAATGTGCGCAAACGTGTATTTCAAGGTTCCGTGTTGAATATTCTTACGTTCACACGTCTCTAATATCATTTTTGGGCTATACATAAAAACACAAGGCCATAGAATGCACATTTAAGGATAAACCAGGTCTAACTTTGATTAATCAGGGACCTTTATTTGGTAGTAAAACATGGATGACGTCCTTTTTAATTATTGGAAATGCCAATCATTTGATATTGATAATTGCGGTCTATATAATATGTAAAAAGTCTTTCATATATCGGAATAAAAATGTGAAAGAAGCAAGATTTGCATCACTTTGACATTTAGCACCAAAACTCCTCAAACTGTAAATGGCAGAAATGTGCTGGTAAATAGTAGAAATGGAAGTAGAAGAAGCCCCTCCCTGCTTGTTCAGTGTGAAAATCAGGGTTCTTGAACGCGTCACAATCTGGATTGAATGTAGGTTAAAGTTCAAGTCTGTGCTGCTATTTTCTGTTTGCATTCATGAAGGGGAGAGTTGGATGCAGGGCCATCAAAGCTCAGTCCAAGACGAATCCTTTGCAGACTGGAGGCAAGAATTAGCTCAAAACCCGATTCTCCCAAAGGGGAAAAGTTCAGCAAATTCTGGGCATCAAAGAACACGACTCTAATTAAGCTCTCATAGAGCGCTTTCACACTGATGTGCTAAATATATCCTTTCTTTTTCCCCTCTGCTCAGCTAAATGCTTTGACCACTGCGGCGTCCATGTTGATAAATCAGCCAGCCTCTTTTCAAAAACACAACGCCGCAGTTCAAAGGCAGTTCACTACCTGCTGCCCTAAAGTGGGGGGCTCACTGTTCGCTGGCGTGATCCCGCCTGCCTTCACGGGAGCACTTTGAGCGTGCTGCTGCTTGAAGCTGCCACATTCAGTTCAGGGCAGAGCCGAGCCAGACAACACCTGCAGTAAACCAGGCTGAGAAAGCAGACGGTTCTCTCCAGATTTATTGGATTAAGATGCTTTCTGACACGTTTGCAGTCCTTTAATAGGCTTTACACCAGAAACAAGAGAAAGTGACAGACAGTGAGGGGCGGCTGGGCTCATAAACTTGTTATAGAGCTGCTTCAACCTTTGCCAATATTTGGTCTTTTCGTGCTCTGACAAAAACACACTCATTGGTGCTAAAAAAACACACACAAAAAAGTGAATCTGAAGGATTATTCGTCAATTTAAAGGTGAAATGAGTTATTTTAATGACCCAGTTTTATCTGGGAGCTTCAAGGAACACGTCCGAGGAAGTGCACATGGCACCATTTCAGGACAAAAAAGGAAACAAAGCCTCTAAAGAGTCCAGACTGCCCCAGTCCTCATTAAGAGAAACAGATTATCTTATCAAAGACGTGTCAAATTTTAAAGATGCCATAGTTAAAAGGTCACCGAGGGACCCGGGCTAACCTCTTTTCAACCGAACGCCTCTGAAGTTAATGGTCAACCATCTCATGAGCCATTAGCTAAATGGAACTCTCAGGCTATGAATTTAAATATAACTCATATTGAAAATGCATGGGCCTTTGAACCTGTCATGTATGAGAGCAGAAATGTATTCCGGGACGCCATTTTTCTGACTGCATGAATTAATAATTCCTGGTCCTGCATCATTACCTGAAATGCATGGGGCGTGTCGTCCACACAGTACACCCTGAGGGTGAAGCCCAGAGAGTTGCCGGTATCGGGGCCACCGAACACGGCCAGCCTCAGCCGCTTGGCTGCCTCTTGGTTCAGAGGCTCCCCCACCAGCGCGTAGCGACCCGGCTGCCCCAGCAGCACGTGGCACCGCTGGGCCTCCAGCAGGCAGTAGCAGCTCGTGCTCTCCTCGTCCGCGCACATCACCTCCTGTTGAAGCAAGGAGACCGACGTCAGCAGCACGACCGGCGATTTTCTGAGTTTAGAGGAGACAAATCCGAACTTTTTGACCGTTTATAGAAGGGTTTGATGTCACTCACTGGTTTATTTTGGAGAAAGCTGAAGCCGGTTGGCTAAAAAAAAGATAATATGAGAAGCAAACCGCCACTACTTTGATCTGTCAGGTGACCACGCCCACTTTTGACAACAATTTTCAATAAATGGAAACCAACACTTCAACATCAAAGCTTTAGCACCAATGTTAACAGAATAATTCTGAGAGGTTATGAAGTTTTTATTTTAAATCAAGACAATTACAAAAATAACACAATCGGTAGTTAAAAGAATAACTAAAAGATCCCCCCAGTTTTATTTTTATATATCCTCTCTCGGGTTAATGCTTAAAGTTTCAAGCTATTGAAGCACCAATAGCTGAAAATGAATGAAACTTGGAAAAAAAGTCAGTTATTTATTATCGTTGTGAATCACTTCCATTGTGTTGTGGCTTTTGTCATCATGTTATGGCTTTTGTTGTCGTGCTTCGGCTTTTGTCATTTTGTGTTGTCCACTTTTTTTGATCATTCTTTGGCTTTTTTCATCATGTTGTTGGTTTTTGTCGTTGTGCTTCGGCTTTTGTTGTCGTGCTCGGCGTCTGATGTTGTGCTTCGGGTTTTGTCGTCTTGTTGTTGGCTTTTGTCGCGGTGCATCCGCTTTTCTCATCATGTTGTGGCTTTTGTCGGCGTATTTCAGCTTTTGTGGCCGTGTTGTTGACTTTTGTCGTGCTATGGCTTTTATCGTTGGGTTGCCAGCTTTTGTCCATCATGCTTCAGCTTTTGTCATCGTGTCTTGACTTTTGTTGCCGTGTTGTAGCTTTTATTGTCATGTCTCGGCTTTTGATGTTGTGCTTCGGGTTTTGTCGTCTTGTTGTTGGCTTTTGTTGTCGTGCTTCAGCTTTTGTCGTCATGCTTCGGCTTTTGCCGTCGTATTTCAGCCTTTGTTATCATGTCTCGGCGTTTGTCGTCATGCTTCGGCTTTTGTCATCATGTTGTGGCTTTCTTCGTTGTGTTGTCGGCTTTTGTCGTCGTGTTATAGCTTTTGCTGTCATGTCTTGGTTATTGTTGTCGTGTTGTCAACTTCTCTCAACGTGCTTTGGCTTTTGACGTTGTGTTTTGGCTGTTGTCGCAGTTCTTTGGCTTTTGTCGTTGTGCTTCAGATTTTGTTGCCAGGTTTTGGCTTTTGTCATCTTGTTGTCGGCTTTGGTCGTCATGCTTTGGCTTTTGTTGTCGTCCTACGGTTTTGTCGTTGTGTTGGGTCTTTTGCATTTACGATCATCCACCGTTTAGATCAACTGACGGTTTGAAAAGTCGCCGCATCAGAACTTGATGATTTCCCGTTGATCTCATAGACAGTCAAAGACTTTTGTGTTGCTGGAGACTCATCTCTGGTCTTAAAGGGTTAAGCCTCATCTAGGAGGTGAAAAACGCTTTTAGAACCAGGCTGCAATTACTTTCACTTTTGTTTTTGAGTTGGACCAGCTGACCAAGTCTGTCTTAACCCTTTAACGGTGATGCCATTGGCGACGCCTAAACAACATTCTCTTTGACATTCCGTAAGTCTTCAACTATTTGTGATCAGTGTGAATCTGCCGACTCTGATCTCGAGTAAAATGTCTTTTTGTATCGACTTTACGCCGACATGCAACACTTTACATTAAATGCAACTAATGCATCTTGTTTAGAACAAATATGTGTATTTATGGTTAAAATTTTTTTTAATGGTATCATTACATTTGTATGTGGATGCAACTTTTTTTATTTCCTTTTCTGATCAAGTCACGACCAATAAGTTGATATTGGTGTATATATATATACACATATATATTGATATACATCTCTTTAGTTTGTTTTCTTTAGTATTTTGGTTTTGAATTCATGAAATAAACACATTTCAAATAACAGCATAGAACAGCTAAATTTATGCTGTCTGCTCTAAAGTGGTAAGTTGGCATGTTCAAACAACTTTCAAGCTTATTTGTCTATTTTTGATTGGCTAGGGGTCTTGTGATGTAATATCCTCATGACGATCAATTCACTTTTAAATGAAAAAACTGGAAATCCATTGCAGCTCATCTGATATTAGTCTCTTTTTTAGAGCTTTGACGATAAACCATTCAATTCAATAAAAAATAAATGGTGAAATAATTGCTAATGACTAAAAAAGGCTTGTTTTTAACCAAAAAATGATTACAGCAAGACCGCTTTCTACCCGGAAACCTTGGAAAGTGTTCAGCAAATGAATTCCAGTGGATGAAAAACAGATGGGAATTCATGGTTGTGACAGAACGGAGTAGCGGGGAGCAGTTTTAGCCAATTGCTGATTAGTCCTCGCCTTGTGCTGAATTCTCCCTGAATGGCTTTTGACTCATAACTGTGACCCAGCGGTCCCCTCTGCGTACGGCCCGGCGGAGGCATAGAACGCAATGCAAAGTAATTTAGTGGCCCGCAGCTTCTTAAGCCTGCCCCATTAACGCTGCAGCATACATGACGGATCACCATGAAATAGCGCAACCAGCCGGGGGAGAAATGATCGAGTCAAACAAGTGTTAAAAAAAAAGCGAGCGCGGGCCTAAATGGGAATGGCGCTCAGAGGCAGACGGGGGTGAAAGAGAGGAGCGAAGGGGAAAGGAAGGAGAGGAAGACGGATGGGAGAGACAGACATTATTCTCCCATTATATTACTAATTCCAGAGATTAGGTTTTGAGTAAGCATCCTTTCCCAGATAACGGGCTCATTATTTCTCGGTGACAGAGATGGGCCACGCCGTTACATTCCAAGAAAATGCTTTCTCCCTGAACCTGCTTTCATCTTTCCGCTCCTCTCTGGTGGCTTTCCTCCTGTTCCTTCCTCTTTGTTGGCATAACCCCCCCCCACATCCCCTACAGTGATGGGTATTTTCATAGCTCCCTTTTGTGCAACTCGTCTGCTGGTAAATTACAAGTAAATGTCAGGCGGAGTGAAAGGGCTGGGCTGGGGAAGAGTCACAGACCCCCCTGGAGTTCAGGAAAACTGAGGTCGCTCTGACACCATGAGATCTCTCCTGAGCGCTTTTTTTTTTTTTGATGAGTTTAGTAAAACATTAAAGATGCATTTTAGGGGTGAGGACCAAGAAAGCACGCGAGAAGCAGCAGAAGGTGTTAGATTTACTGCCTGTGTGAGGCAAGAGATGCTCCCCAGGACAGAGCCGCCCGCCGAAGGGCTTCAGAGGTGTTATTTTACGAAGGAGAAGGAAAAATAAAAAGCGTGATGCATTTTGAGTTTTAAATCTTTCAGAAAGCTGTGCTTTCATACCTGCAAAGAGAGGATGGAGTGTTTCTGTAAAAAAAAAGTCAGTTTTGAGATCAAAATGTTTTAAATTGCAAACAAAATGTAAACATTTTAAGAAAAAAAACTAGTGCTGGGAATCGATTAAACAAAAAAAAGTTTTAGAAATTAAATATTAAATACTTATATTTGCAAATTATGAAGTTTTACTCTTAACACTTTACATTTTTCTTGTAATTTAGAACATTTTGATCTCAAAACTGAGACTTTTGCTTGTGATATAGTGGCACTAAAGTCACTTTAAAGAGAGAGGCTTTGAAATTTAACTCTGCGTGTGTCGGTTCGTTTTATTTTGAAAGAGCTAAAAAGGTCTCATTGAATATAATAAAATCCTTTCATGATTGGCTCTTGAACTGCACAGGAACGATCAATGGGTACAATTAAACTCTGTGAGAAAAAAATTGCTTCTTTTGTTCAACACAAAGAGAAAAATCAGCAGTAAATTATTGGAAGAAGAAAAAAAAAAAAAAAAAAAAGAAAAAGGTCCTTTTAAGCACAACTGTCACGCTTTTCTAATGAGAATGATAAAAGTGGACTCCGCAGAGGGATTTAGAGAAGTACCGTTAATATCATCATTAATCTTTGGTTCGATCAGACGTGTCTTTTGGACCTTAAACTCCAGGAGGTATGTCTTTCAAAGAAAAGATCTTTTCCAGGATGACAAATCTGAGCTGGCAACCCTGAAATCAGCTCTGCGCTTCCATGACTAAACTCCAGGATGAAAATGCATCGTCAAAGTAGGTCATAGCAGCTTTTCAGATCCTACCTGAATCTGTTCTGCAGTGTCATTTCAAAGCGACCTGTTCTGTTCTGCAGAGTTGAAGAGGAGCGGCTCACCTCCCACTTGTTGTCCAGGATTTGTCTCTTTAACCGGATGGTCCAGTTGTCGGCAGAAACCTCTGCACAATGCGCGATGGTCATGGCCACGGCGCAGGACAGGTCCAGGCCCGGCGGGCCGTACGTGACTGCGGGGCTCAGGAAGACCTCCGACTCGTCCTCGGATAAGGCGCTGCATAAACACAAGTCCCATCATTTAGCATTTATGCAAACATTTTAGGATAATCCAAAAAAGGAAGACTTTGATAAACACGAGCTGATGAGTATTCCGAGCGTAACCTCTGCATAAACAAACTCAAATCCTTGGACACTCATAATGAATCAATGCCTCACTAGCTGACACACAGATAGAGGAAGATTAAAGCACCAAGACTAATGGACGGCGAGGCTGGGGAGGACAGGCTTTAGCGCGGAGCGTGTAAGCTCGGTGGGTCGATGGGGCTTATGAAGCCTGCTCTGGCCAGCCTGGTGACAGATTAGCCAGGCCAAGCTGCTCTTGGCCAGGGGCCCAAACTTGGCTGGAGGCCCTAAAGACTGAGCGAATCGATGGGACCACCATCAGTCATGCAGCTGGCCCGGCTGGATACCCCACAAACGCAGGACACAGCGCCGGAGCTGTTGTCACTGCAGCAGCGTGGCAGTTCTCTGCATCATTAATAAAACCGAGGAGGGGACGGAGCCTGACGTGCACACGAACGTGGACAAACAAAGGAGGTGCGAGTGATGACAGAAACACCCAAACAGACGCATTTGATGCTGCATTTTAATATGCAGAAGCTTTACATTAAAGTCGTTTATCAGCTTCTTGTCATTCGAGTTAATGAACCCTCATTAATGAGAAAAATTTAGACAAAAATATGAGAGTAAACATGGGTAAATCTTAAAAAAAAGGTCAGATGGAGGAGATTTGACTTTAAAGACGATGCAAAAATCAACTCAGTGACCTTGTGTAAGAGTGTCCACCCTGAGACTGGAAGGTCGTGAGTTCAAATCCATACCAAAGACTCTAAAATGGGACTTAATGCCTCCCTGCATGACACTCAGAATTAATAAGAGGATGGATCGGGGGGGTTAGACCGCCAATGGTTGCTGAGGGCGACTATGTCTGCAATCACCGCTCCCCCAAGGGATGGGCCAAATGTGGAGGATAAATTTTACACACTGCTGTGCATAACTACGAAAGCCAAAAATGGTCTTTCTTACTTTTTAATTTTTTCTTATGATAACGAGATATTGGATCTTGTTATCACGAGAAAATGAACTTCATCCTGTTTTCACAAGCAATGAGATAACAAATTAATTTTCTCGTGATAATGAGAAAATAGATCTCATTATCACGAGACAGCAAAATTAATGGTCTAGTGATAACAAACTAGTGGATCTCGTTATCATGAGATAACAATATTCATGTTCTCATGATAACCAGATAGTGGATCTCATTATCATGAGATAACAAAATACATATTCTCCTAATAAAGAGATAACGGATCTCGTTCTCACAAGAAAATACATTTTGTTATCTCGTTATCACGTGCGAATTAATAAAATTAATTTTCTCATGATAACGAGATAATAGATCCCGTTATCACAACACAACACAATTAATGTTTTCGTGATAATGAGATAGTGGATTTTGTAATCATGAGATAATAAATCTCATGTTCTGATGATAACGAGATAATGGATCTCAGTGTCATGGGATAACAAAATCCATGTTCTCATGATAATGAGATAGTGGATCTCGTTATCACGAGATAACAAAATCCATGTTCTCATAATAATTAAATAGTGGATCCTGTTATCACAAGACCACGAAATGTATGTTCTTATTATAGCGAGATTGTGGATCTCGTTATCATGAGATAAGAAAATTCATGTTAACTCATTATCACAAGAAACGAGATAACAAAATTCACTTTTTCGTGATAACGAAATAATGAATAATATACTGTAGCTTCCCTCTCTCCTCCTTTGCTGCACTAAAACAAAAAGACTTTAGCTATTTTAAGCCTCTTTATTTTACAGTTAAAAAAAACAACAACAGCAGAAGAAAACAATCCACTAAAGTTATTTTTTATTCTTTTTTTTAATTTATTAGTGGAGCTATGCAAACAAACAGGTTGAATGACAGATGACAGAACCTGGGCCGCCTGTGTCTCTGCAAGGTGCGTTCACTGAGGTCCGGACATTAGCATACTCAAACAGCCACTCAGCCCAACTCAGTCTGTAACATTACTTTTTTCCATTTTTATACAATTCACAGCAAAACAAAGCAGTTTGTCTGAAAAAATATTGACACAATTTAAATCAATCAATTAGAAATGAATCAGTTCTTGTGGTGTTTAACATTTTCTTTACTTTGTTTTGCTGCAGATGTCCAGATTTTTCCCAACAATATAAGACATTCTTTAAAATAAAAAAAACTAAATAACCTCTGCAGCTATTTCTATTTATCAATGATGATCTTACAATAGACCGCATTTTATATTTGAGCTCCAAACTCTAAACAAACAGGGGGCATGAACTTTTGATTGACAGCTGCCTTTGTCTGCTTGCAAACAAACAAATCAATGGTTAAGAAAAATTATTTTAAAGTGTGAGACACTGCGCTTTTTAAAGACCCACTCTGATTAAAATTGTGTTTTTAACGTGTTCTTGTGGTATTTTATTAATGATGGACCACATATATTTTAAAAAAGTAAGCCGACAATGTCGTTTCTGAATATTTCTTTAGTTAAATACTAACAGTAGTAGTCTGCTATTAATACACACCCTGTACTATCACATACTGTAGTCACTTTAAAAAACTGCTTTTCTGCACTTTTCAACCTGTGCAATATTCTGACTTGTGTTACAATGACCTATTATCTCTCTGTAAGATTATGCAGGTGATAAATATTTTTAACTGTACATGCTGTATCCTGGTCTTTATCCCTTGACTGTAATGCTGTAACATGAAAATGTTCCCATTATGGGAGGAATTAAGAGTTATCTTAGATCACTTCATCTCATCTTCAATCAGGAGCAGATGTAAAAGGCAGTTTGAAAAAGAGTGTAAAATCAAATCATTTTTATTTCTATAGCACTTTTCATATAAAACACAACACCAAAACAAAGGAAACAAAATAAATAATATAAAAACAAGCAAGAAAATTAACCACAATCAGCTACCCCTTTCACACCTCTCACCGTCTGACCGATGGGAAAAATGCTGAGCACGAAACAAAAACAAAAAAAGGTGGTTGTTGGAAAAGGTAACAGTTTGCATTTGGCAAATAAAAAATATAAATAAAAATAGACTAACAAGTAAACATACTGATAAAAGCAAAAAAAAGAAAAAACAATAAAACATTGAAATAAGGAATGTTAAAATACATTATTAATAATCTGGTATAAATTCATAAAGCATGATAAAATACATTATAACTAGAAAATTTGCATTACCTGCATTACTTATTTTGCAAAAATATTTAGTGTGTTGCTTTAATTTGAACTAAACTCCAAAGAAGCCCAAAAAAACCTTAGATGTCAAATTAGCCAAAAAAGCTAGCACGTTGCTAAAATACTTGCTAAACTCCAAAGCTAAATTCCTCAGTAAATGCCAAAGTAGTCAAAGAAAAAACGTTAGCTTGTTGCTAAAATAGAAGCTAAACTCTAAATTAGCCTAAAAACCCAGGTATATAACAAATTAGCCAAAATATTAGCACGTTGCTAAAATACTAGCTAAACTCCAAAACTAAATCCCTCAGTAAATGCCAAAGTAGTCAAAAAAACGTTAGCTTGTTGCTAAAATAGAACCTAAACTCTAAATTAGCCTAAAAACCCAGGTATATAACAAATTAGCCAAAATATTAGCATGTTGCTAAAATATTAGCTAAACTCCAAATTAGCATAAACCCTCAGTAGATGCCAAATTACCCAAATATATCAGCTTAATGCCACATTTTTTTAATATTACTCTAAAAGATGAAAACATAGTACATGAATATGTATACAGGCTTGTTAGTGATCTACTTAAAAATACTGAATTTGAAGACTTTCTTATTCATTTCCTATGGGGCATATTTTACTCAATATTTCAAAAACTAGTTTATAAATACTAGCAGTAATGTCCTGAACGAGCAAGCTGTAAAGCATTCACAGAAATAATAAAAAAAAAAAATAATATAAGTAGTAAAATTAGCTAAAAGTTAAGTAGAAAATGTGCAGGGGAGGCCACACGCTCCACTTGTTGACAAATAGATCCATGTACGTCTTTGTTTTCTGTTGGAGTTGGCATTTGGTTCACAACTGTGGGACTATTAATCGCAATTTTTGTTCCACCTGTAATGTTATGTTGATGGCTGTAAGCTAGAGGGAGGCTGTAACACAGGTTTTAGATTTATGTTAATCATAATAGTGTGAATTGGCTAAAGGAGAAAGCAGATAATGGTATGAAGACGGGTTAGTGGGTTTGCTAACGCGCTTACTTCTGCGTCGTTTGATTTTTTTGGAAAAACAAAGCCCTTCCGCCGCATGTGTTAGTAGTTTTCCATCTTTGCATTAATTAGCAGTAAAAGGCTTGACAGCGAGCGTGTGTCTTGAGTGCTGACGGGTTACCATGCGGCGCGGCGTGCTATTGAGCTCGTCTGGCTCCTTCTCCCGGTTCCTCGTGCTGTGTGAAGCTCTTACCGACTGACACGCCACAATTAAAAGAGCTGCTGTCTAAATATAAAACCCCACACACCCAGGAAGCACTCTGGCCATGCGGCTGCAGTTTTCTGCTAATCAGCCCCGGGCTGGAGGAAACCAAGGTTACCTGCTGCTGTGAGTGTGGTAATTAGCCAGACTGCCTGTGTACAAAGATTAAAGATGATTATTTAGCATCCCTGATTGTGTTTACCAGAACAGATCACTCAGTGATGGTGGCTGGATTCCAGTTAATAGTTAGGCACAACACGCCTGTTTTGCAAAATAAAATCCCACAATTTTGTTTATTTTTTTGTGTGTTTTTAGCATCAAACTCAGCTTTGAGTTGTGATCTTAATTAAATAGGACAGTGCAGGTTAATGCAGTTTTGTTTGT